>NC_134405.1:261164545-261179545 GCF_038048845.1 Mixophyes fleayi
TCCTTCAGGTTCTCAAGCTGCTTTTCCAATAGTCTAATTAAAGGAATGACTTGGCTCAAACTAGCACAATCTGCACTCACTTCACACATCACAACTTCAAATGGTTTCAGCACCTTGCACAGCACTGAAAGGATTCCCCACTGTGCAAGAGTGAAATACATGCCCCCTCCTTTCCCAATGTCATGGCTTGTGCAATACGCTTGGATGGCTTTGCGCTGTTCCTCCATCCTCTGCAGCATGTACATGGTGGAATTCCACCTAGTTACCACCTCTTGCTTAAGTTGGTGGCAGGGCAAGTTAAACTGCTCTTGGAGCTGCTGCAATCTCCTACATGCTGTGGCAGAATGCCTGAAATGGCCTGAAATCTTACGGGTCACCGAAAGCATCTCCTGCACCTCACGATTATTTCTTAGGAAGCTCTGCACCACCAAGTTGATGGTGTGAGCAAAACAGGGTATGTGCTGGAAATCACCCAGCTGTAATGCTCACACTATTTTGTTGGCGTTATCAGAAATGACATATCCTGGGGAGAGTCCAAGTGGTATAAGCCATGTATCAATCACATTTCTAAGTTTGCGTAACAAATTGTCAGCTGTATGCCTGTTAGTGAAGCCGGTGATACAAAGAGTGGCCTGCCTGTGACAAATGTTATGTAGTGGTGTACACGCTGCTGCTGTTCCTGCTGGTGAAGGTGAATGACCAACCCAGTGGGCTGTCACAGTCATATAGTGTTTGGTTTACCCACTTCCACTTGTCCACATATCTGTGGTTAAGTGGACAGTGGGCAGAATGGTATTTTTCAGCGCAATCTCTACATTTGTACACACTTTTTGGTATAGTTGTGGAATAGCTTTACGGGAAAAATGGTGTTGCGATGGAATTCTGTAACGCGGACACAAAACCTCAATTAACTGTGAAAAACCAGCTGCATTTATTGTGGATATTGGATGCAGATCTAACACTAACATGGCAGCCATGGCGTCTGTGATTCGCTTGGCGACTGCTGTAATATTTGCTTCCCCTAGCAAATGATTGTTTCAAAGTTAATTGTTAAAATGTAGGACTGCTCTTTTTCTTGCCCTTCCTCTGGGCTGACGATTCACCCCCAGCAGCAGCAACAGCAGCAGTGGGACTAACGCTTTCTTCAGAGGAATCAATAATAGTGCAGGAGTCATCCAGCCTTAATAATTGGGATGCAGGGCTAACTCCGAGCGCTACCGAGGATATTGATGAGGATGGTGTGGTGGGTGTATTTTGTAGTCGTCGGGATGTCGGTGAGCGGAGGGTCCTAGCTGATGAAAGAGTGCTTGTAATTTTTTTGGAAGAACTTTCAGCTTTTCCCAACACTTTGCCATGAACTCTCGTCAAATGGCGTAACGTAGACGAGGTTCCAAGATAGTTAAGGTCCCTCCCCCTTTTTTTTTGGTGTGTGTTTTTTTGACTGATTTCAAAAGACTGTGTAGTTTGACATCGCCTTTCCAGAATGACGTACTGGGAACACTACCATCAGGACTGGCGACAGAACCTGGTTGCTGATTCTGCTCATATGTGGACTGCTTTGAATCCATTCTGAGCCCAAAGGACTTATAGTGCTACAAATTGTTTTAGATACTGCTGACAAATATGACTTTGGACAGCCAGAAAAATTTATGAAAAAGAATGCGGGACACCCAAAAGCACTTGGGAGTGCCAGAAACTGAACAAAAACCCTCCTCTTCTCCTCTTACTGCTGTAACAACTGGTATTAAGATTACAATGGTATTAAATAGAAACAATAATGTGTCCAATTACTGCTGTGTCCCTGCGCTGATATAGCCAGTGTGACCTAACCCTGCTCTCGCCCTCTGTCAAATGGCGATGGATTGCGCTGGAGGCTGGTATTTATGATTTTCAAATCTCGCGAGAACCGAGCTCAGAAAACCGAATATGTCACAATGACGTTTTGCCTCGATTTCGAATCCGAACGGGCGGGAGAGTACCGAGTGAGCTCGGCTCGGTACTCGGGTAGGCTAAATTCGGTAGGATTCGGATCTCGGGGAACCGAGTCCGCCCATCTCTAGTTTTTAGGCACCACCTTGTGTGCCCGTGTGTTAGCTTTAGGAATTTTGCATTTTATCTGCATGCCAACTGTCCCCAAATGTTTTCTATATATATGCAATGTCCCCATTTTTCAAGCACATCTATTCTCTCTGTTCCTACTGTGTACTAGCAACCTGGTTGGTGACCGCTGTGAAGCTGAGGAGACAAAAAAATAGCAATGCAAAGAATTGACTGCCTGTGTGAGCAATATTTTAAAGCAGCCAATTTTAAAATAAATCCATGTTTAATAGATTTGAGTGTTTGGGTGATTTTGACCCCAAAAAAAAAATAAAAAAAATAAAAACAATATATATATATATATATATATATATATATATATATATATATATATATATAAACATTGTTAGAGTTTTGTTGTATGATTACAATATATACACTTTAAAGAACTTCAATTGGATATTTTCAGAATAATACTTTTCCATTATTTATCGTATGCTCAATTCATTCAGCCATCTACATCAGATTGTGTGAATAGTCTCCCATACAAATTTTAATCTAAGAAAATGAATAAATCACATTTCAAATATTGATTTTGAACATGTATGGACTATCTTAAGGAGTGCTGTTTTCAGCTTTGCAGTACAAAGGAGGGTTAAGTTAAAGAGATGTACAGTGGACAATGTTACATGACAGAGAAACGCTTAATTGGCTATTAGCTTTAGAAATAGGAGCATGATGTCATAAAGCAAAGAAAGTATGAAGTTAATTAACCATTTAAAAATGTATTGAGTCCTTTTGGACAACATACCTACATGTCCTGCATTCTCGCTCCAATGTAGTACACCAGTTTCCCACATAGCTGCCCCCAATCACCTAGGGCCAGGATCATACAATACAAGAGACGGAAGCTGCAATATGTCCTGTCCTATGAAACAGCAGTGAATAGAAGTGTTCTATTCCGTTCTATTAAATGGGACTGGATGGATTGAGTCTTCCTAGGCAACAAAGTTCTGCCGATCGCTGTAAAGATGTCAAGGTTTCCCTGAAATCAAGCAGGTGCACACAGGATATATTTGTTGACACTAAAAGTAGATGTGCACTCCATTTTTAACTTTTAATATGATTCAGTTGAGAGATTAGCATAAATTTCTCTCAATTATTCAGTCCACTTATGTTGAAAAAAAAAAAAAAAAAGCTTCTTAATGCAATAAGCATTAACTGCAGGGGGCTACACCACTGTTTTAAAATACATAAGAAAAAAAAAATATATATATATTTTCTTGGCTGCCTGCCAAGTTCAAAAATAGTAAATGCAGATGGAAAGAAGATAGTAAACTTAAGGATTACCCATATTTTCAGACTCAATTAGCAGAAACTTCAATTTAAATACATTACATATATTAAACAAATCAAAACAAAAAAAAACAACCACATTCTTTTCAACTGCCTATTATTCCCACTATGACCGTTGGCAATTTGTGTTTTTTTGGGGATAAAACAAAGAAAAAGAAGAAAAAAAAATGAAATATGTGTGATGGCCTTGATTCAATGCTCAAATCAAATCAATAACTAAAGACTGTGAAGGATGTCAAAAAAATCAAAATGCACTTCCACAAGCCCTAATACACCCTTTGGAATGGCCTTGCTCGCCATGGCAGAGATCTCATATTAATTTTGCAGTGGATGCATATTCTAAGTATACGCTGTTTAGGAAAACAATTGTTGTTTTGAGAACTAAGCACTCTACAAATGGGTTACCTGAACAAATCTGTAGTGATAATGGACGTCCGTTAATTTCAGAAGAATTCCAGAGATTCCTCAAAGGTAATGGCATAAAGCACTTCACTTCAACATCCTATCACCCAGCTACAAATGGATTAGCTAAAAACTATGTTCAAACATTCAAGAAAGCGATCAAGGTCATGAAAAAAAATTCTCTACAATACAAAATCAACAAATTATTATAATGATGAACATGCTATTATGGGACAAACTCCAGCAGGAACCCGAGAACTTGCTGGGACTTACTGCAACCAGATGGACATAAAGGAGTCCATAACAAACAAATCAAAAATATGTATCAAAAATTGACGAGAAATGTCAATATTGGTCAAGAAGTGTAAACACAAGATGGAAAGACAAATGGCAACTGGAGAGAATCATTTTAAGGCCTGGACTCTTCATATATGTGGTCGTTGTTGGAGAAGGATTATGGCATCACCATGTAGCTGCAATCCGTAATGCACAAGGTAGAAAGGTTATAAACTCAGAAGTTTAACCAATTCAAAAAAGCTCAAATGTGTCGAATCAATTCAAGAGCCAAATATATCGCTTGTTGAACAACCATAGGTTGCTTCCGCAAAAACGTCTACTCAACAAAATGCAGCTCTAGATACTTTAGTAGCTACACCATCTGCCAAACAAGAATGTGGATCTTTAACTATACTTATGAAAGTCCCAGAGTTTTACAAAGGTAATACAACAACATACAAAGTTATGTGCCCCATGGTTTCACAATTATTCTCAAAGTCAATAGAGACTTCCTCAAAGAATAAATTTATAATCTTAAATATTCATATAGTGAAGATTTTTGTATTGGCAGACACCTGTTATCAGGGGACTTGTGTTGTTATATGTAATAGGTGTCAGCAGTATTGCTGGTAGATGTTAAAACCACAAGCTAGCTTTTAGACTTAATCAATGGGTTGGTTTTATTTCAGAACTTGCTGTAACAGATGATATACACATATATACAGTTGCTCACAGTTGATACTGACTGTAGCAGATAGCTACTATGACAAGATTATGCAATTAATGTAGTTAACACTATTATAGTACATTAATATATACAGATCAGGTGGCTCATATATATTTTTGTGCCTCCGGTTACTTTATATATCTATATATAAGAGAACACAAAAAATATACAGCACCAGTTATCACGTCATTTGAGAAGAGAGGCATTTGAGCCAACCGCACTTAAACTTATGTGTTTGGGCTCACATACTTTGAACATGTACCTTCAAAAGGTTAAGTTTTTGTGGTAGTTTTAAATTGACCAATGTGAGTTGGCAGGAGAGTGGGTAAGGTGAGGTTATACAAGCCCTCACTTGTCAGTTATTGAGCCTCAGTTTTTCTTCACAAAATCCTGAGCAAGACCTATGACTTGCGCAGCAGAAAGAGATAGGATTTGTATCCATATTTACCGATCTTTTATTATTGTTTATTGTATTTTCCTGATAATTAAACTTTAAATCTCTTTATTCTTTTTTAATTCTTTTCACTTTACTTCTCAATTTTCCTTTTTTCACTCTTTGTCGCCTTCTTGCTTATCTTCTCCTTCCCCTCATTCTCTCGCTTAATATTTCACTTTGCTTCCCAATTTCTCTATTATATCCCCTAAAATATCTAGACCTAAACGGATGGCTTCTCGTACGCTCAGGCTCCAAGATGGCGTTTTCTCCATACCGGAGAGACATCTTGGAGCTGGCACGGTTATTGCTCCCCCTACGAATTTGGTGACCAGCGACATGCCTAGTGCCGCTCAACGAGTACATGTGTCCTTCTGTCCCAGTGAGTATTCCCGATTAAGGGGCTATCGTTGGTGGGAGGGGGAAGGAGACGCATGCGCTAGTGCAGCTCAACAGTTCTTTCTGAGCCACCGGGTAGCGCGTGCGTGCGCAGTTCAAGAGCTCCAGAGCCGCAAGTGGTAACAGGAGACATCATTCCCTGTCAGTGAGGGGATTTTCTGGCCCTCAGGTTGAATAGGGACACTGTGCCACCAATGTTGAATCAAATTCCACAATTACTAATATCTATGCCACCAACGGTAGTGTGGCACAGACTCCTCCTGCAGAAAAGGTGCAGCAGAATATGGGATCTATAGGTGAAATGAATAGAAATGTTAGAAGTGGTATTGATGTGTCTTATCAATTAACCCCTCCACTGCCAGCACCTGGACGAGTGAGTGGTGTGCTGACTAGTGCAACAGTGAGAAGGGGGGGGGAGGCGGTCACCAAACCCTTTTTTGACACAAAATATATTAGAAGGGAGAATGAAAACAATGTAAGTGTTATGAGGGTTGCTGCTCCTAATTGCATGCATATTGGGAATTTGACTGCAGGGACAAATAGAAATGTACCATCTATTTAAACATTAACAAATTATCCATTAACACAAAATTTTCAAGGGCACGGATTTGTTACTCAACACCCTCCTGTTATGAAGTTAAATTTCGTCAATTTGGCAAAGTAATCAGTGAACCTAACAGATTTATCAATCGGCAGTGGGGTCAGCTGGAGGCGAATAGAGACGTAGGATATCAGGGGATTTCATCATGCCTTTTTTCTCGTGATTCCAGAGGTTCTTATACTATTTTTGCCACATCATTTTCAGACTCAAGTTAATCCTAATATTCAATGTTTTCAACAGGGGGCTAGGCAAATTTTTCAGCAGCCCACAAGTGTTCAATGCTAATTAGATAGGGGTACTGGACAAACACCCTCTGCATCTCAACCATCACAATGGCAGTTTCCCTCGGCGGCATTTTAAGGGAACTCTAGAGTTAGGTACCCGAGGGGAATTCAGGAGAGAGAGGTGGTGTTGGGAACCCAGCTGTGCAGCAAGGTTCTTTAGAGGAATGGACAGCTCCATATCCCCCTCCAGTGGAGCATGGGGCTTCACAGTTTTCTTATTTTTCCAACGCCTCGGCTTGGGTTCCAGAATATCGCACCTCTTCTTTTCCAGGGCCAGGACAACCTCAACATAGGCAGAATTATGGTCTTCTCCCTGCAGAAAGTGTTAATTATAACCTCAGAAGTTTAGTAGAGCACATCAAACAGGATTTTATGACAGGGCTAGAGAATTGAGCAATGTGGTTTCTACTTCTTATGTGTCGCTCTCTTTAGATTATCGGTTTCAAATGAGAAGAAACATTTTACAAGTAACAGAAGTACAGAGGACACCGGTAGAGAGGAGTGATCTAGCAACAGGAAGAGCGGACATGACTGGTGTTCAGGTCGAGGACAGTGACGCCCCAATTGCTGGTGAGTAGGTTTCCCCATCTATACACGCTGTGCAGCAGTTCAGATCCCCTTTAGTACTAGTGATGAACAGGAACAGGGATGGCGCAAGCTCCTGAAGTTGCTTCAGACGCATTTGTTTGTAAAGAAAAAACACACAAGCGAAGCTCAGTCACTGGTGCCTCGTTTCATAGCGCGTGGGCAAGATATGGTTAAATGCTCAAATCCCACCCTAGCTTGGGGTATTAGAAAGATCACTAAAGATAAAATCAAAAAAGGTCTGTTTGTTGACATGTTTACGCTTACAGATTTATCTAGAAAAGGTTTAGAGGCAGCTAGGGAACGTGATGGTATAGGGGAGAAAGCGTACAGATTGTTTCAAAACCGGCTGGCTGGATATTACGTTTTTTGTGCAAGCGTATATTGAGAACAGACCAGCAGAACATACAGACTTGTGGCGTTACTTGCACTTAATTAATGACATGTTCATTAATGATTATGCAATGGTATGGCGCATTTATGACGAACGTTTTTGTCGAAACCTAAGCGGGCACACCAGCCTTCCTCTGGGTTTCAAAAAGGTTGAAATCTGGATGGACCTCATGCGGCCTGCTAGTAATACAACAGGGAATACTGGTCAAAAGCAGTTTATTGCAACTTGGAGGGGCTCCACACGTTTTGTCATGTATGATCTGTTTGTAAAGGTGTCCAACCTTTTGGTTTTGGGACTGTTCCCCATAATTGTGGCCATAGAGCTCTGGGCCTCTAGATTGTGGGGGTGACACTTTGTTGATCGATTGAACAACATCCAGATAATCACACCAAAAATCAGAGTGCATCAGCCCCGCCCACTATTGTGTTGGTTAGACACCTAATTTTACGATGTTTAGAATACGACATCTTCTTCGCAGCGAGGCACATTCCAGGGGTTGACAATGGAGTTGCAGATGCCTTATCACATTTTCAGTGGCGATGATTTAGGGTTCTGGCTCCTCATGCTAACGCAGTGGGTACCCCTTGTTCCACTTATATTTGTTGGATCATCTCGCCGGCATAAAGGGACTCATGGAGATGTTGTTGGCACCATCTACTAGGCGAACATATCGGACAGCCTGGGAACAATGGAGGCAATTTCTGCTTTTACGAGGCTGTTGGGATTCAGGTCAGTGACAATATGATAGTGTTTACAGAATTCAATTTTACTCCGCACCAAGTTAATAAACCCCTTATATATTAATTTATTTTTTATATTTTTTATATTTAATTTGATCTTTAAGGGGAGGTGCTCCTGTACTCATGTATCAATATTGTAATTGTCAAAGAAGAGAGAAAGAGAAAATAGTACTAACGGAGCACTCTTTTAACCAGATAATTAAATATTGGTATAAATCTGTAATATAAAATCAACAATTTTTATTGGTATATATTAAAATAATCAAAGCGAAATATTAAAAAGTGATATAATTTGTTGTAAACCAAATATTTAACTGTTAAGAGGTAGATACACTACCACGCTGGCTTGCTGTTATAAGGTAATTAGTTAAGGCTGATGGAGAACATTATTATAACCTAACTTCTTTCTAGATAGCTAGGAGATGTTGGGTAGGGACCTAATAATGTGTCCCATTTCCTGGATGGGAATGGTCATACTTTATATATAGTAAACCATGAGATACTCCAATAGTCTATCCCCATATATCTGCTATATCGATTGAGTGAATATACCCCTCAGTAAGTTATTACTATTGTGCAATTTATATAGTGATCATTGCTGATTATTAATTTTATAGCATATAGCGGTTAATGGCCTTCGATAATGTCAAGATCTCATATATGATATGTAAGGCTCCAACTTACTGGTAGACCCTATAGCATTAATAATATAGGGTTGGGTTTCATGATGTTCACCTGTAAAGCATTAACTATAACCTCAAGTTAATGCTACATATGCAAATAGGTCACTGCTAATGGATCTAATGGACTCCTATAGTAACCAGTTAGTATATTAGTTATGTTATATTGGATAACACTCCCCCTCTGTAGGTTAATGTTATCCTGTTTATATAGTTATTCTTCTTAATTGATAGGTAACTTAGTATCATTTAGCAATTCAGTAACCCTCAATGTTGTCAGAGGATTGCTGATAAAAAACAAGATCTTGTAGAATCTGGGCAACAGGTTTGATATTATAGTGTTGACCTGTGCAGCCTTAATTATAACCTTGCTTATTGCTAATAGATAAGTCCCTAAAATAGATCCAAAATGAATAGCTGTGTGATCGCTATTGGATAAGCTTCTATAATGTCAACCCTAGAGATACTACTTTCAAGGATAGAACATGGAATAGCGCATCTCCTTATTTGTTTAGAAGTTTCTCATCAGCCTATTATTACATATTATAAACCCCTAACATGCAGCTCAGCGTTACGCCGACGCGCGTTTCGCTTATGAGCTTTTACAAGGCAATCCCGATGTCCGGTTAGATTGGGCTTTATAAAGGGGGGGGAAAAGATCCACCCCTAACATGACGTAAGTATCAGCTGTATTGATGAGCCAATAGGCTCATTTACTCTAGCAGTTTTGGATAGGTCCTGCGTATCACATGACCCCTCACATGTTGTAGTGACATCATTTTGTAGTTTTTATTGTGTTTCCGGAGATGCGTGACATCACTTTGTAGTTTTATTATGCTCCCGGAGGTACGTCCAGATTGTAGCATTTTAATTGGTCCTATACTTCTTGAACGTCTCCCTTCCGTTTAATAATGTTGTAATATATATAATGGTAAGTAAATTAATTGTAATAAAAACATTAAGACTCCAACCTTTTGTCCCGTTATTTTTGTTTTGAGAAAATTATGTACAGATCATCACTATATTAGCCCATATATCCTGATAAGGACATACCAAATGATTTACTATGATGTATTTGAAAACACTTAAGTTTAGTCTAAAGTATGAAGTTATTACTTACTCACATCAAACTATGAAACAATCACCAATATTAAATTCACATTTATGATCACAGGGGCATAGATCTTTAGTTATAGACTACCGAACAATCATCTCTGATCCAGCCTAATTGGCTGTATCAGTCTTAATCTAATATGTTCATTATTGCTTTTTAGCAACACTATTAAGTATGCATATTTCAGCATACCTTCAAGTTAATTCAATTCACTTACACTTACACCAAGTTATGATCACTAAGTTATAATGTATTTTTCACCCCCTTTATGATTTTATAAAATAAGGAAATAACACCTAATTTATTGTCAGCATCGTAATTATCAGTGATGTCAATAAATACTAATACATATATAAGCACTATTAAGCACAAAATTAATATACATTAATACTTTAACTGGTAATCAATAGTTCATTATAGATGTATAATATAGAATTATATTGGTTTAGTTAAGCCAATATATCATGTTAAATATGTAAACAAATACATCATAGTAAACCATTTGGTATGTCCTTATCAGGATATATGGGCTAATATAGTGATGATCTGTACATAATTTTCTCAAAACAAAAATAACGGGACAAAAGGTTGGAGTCTTAATGTTTTTATTACAATTAATTTACTTACCATTATATATATTACAACATTATTAAACGGAAGGGAGACGTTCAAGAAGTATAGGACCAATTAAAATGCTACAATCTGGACGTACCTCCGGGAGCATAATAAAACTACAAAGTGATGTCACGCATCTCCGGAAACACAATAAAAACTACAAAATGATGTCACTACAACATGTGAGGGGTCATGTGATACGCAGGACCTATCCAAAACTGCTAGAGTAAATGAGCCTATTGGCTCATCAATACAGCTGATACTTACGTCATGTTAGGGGTGGATCTTTTCCCCCCCCTTTATAAAGCCCAATCTAACCGGACATCGGGATTGCCTTGTAAAAGCTCATAAGCGAAACGCGCGTCGGCGTAACGCTGAGCTGCATGTTAGGGGTTTATAATATGTAATAATAGGCTGATGAGAAACTTCTAAACAAATTAGGAGATGCGCTATTCCATGTTCTATCCTTGAAAGTAGTATCTCTAGGGTTGACATTATAGAAGCTTATCCAATAGCGATCACACAGCTATTCATTTTGGATCTATTTTAGGGACTTATCTATTAGCAATAAGCAAGGTTATAATTAAGGCTGCACAGGTCAACACTATAATATCAAACCTGTTGCCCAGATTCTACAAGATCTTGTTTTTTATCAGCAATCCTCTGACAACATTGAGGGTTACTGAATTGCTAAATGATACGAAGTTACCTATCAATTAAGAAGAATAACTATATAAACAGGATAACATTAACCTACAGAGGGGGAGTGTTATCCAATATAACATAACTAATATACTAACTGGTTACTATAGGAGTCCATTAGATCCATTAGCAGTGACCTATTTGCATATGTAGCATTAACTTGAGGTTATAGTTAATGCTTTACAGGTGAACATCATGAACCCAACCCTATATTATTAATGCTATAGGGTCTACCAGTAAGTTGGAGCCTTACATATCATATATGAGATCTTGACATTATCGAAGGCCATTAACCGCTATATGCTATAAAATTAATAATCAGCAATGATCACTATATAAATTGCACAATAGTAATAACTTACTGAGGGGTATATTCACTCAATCGATATAGCAGATATATGGGGATAGGACTATTGGAGTATCTCATGGTTTACTATATATAAAGTATGACCATTCCCATCCAGGAAATGGGACACATTATTAGGTCCCTACCCAACATCTCCTAGCTATCTAGAAAGAAGTTAGGTTATAATAATGTTCTCCATCAGCCTTAACTAATTACCTTATAACAGCAAGCCAGCGTGGTAGTGTATCTACCTCTTAACAGTTAAATATTTGGTTTACAACAAATTATATCACTTTTTAATATTTCGCTTTGATTATTTTAATATATACCAATAAAAATTGTTGATTTTATATTACAGATTTATACCAATATTTAATTATCTGGTTAAAAGAGTGCTCCGTTAGTACTATTTTCTCTTTCTCTCTTCTTTGACAATTACAATATGATAGTGTTTATCTGGTCCCGATATAGAGCAGGTGCATCCAAAACATCCATGTCCGCTATTTTAGCGGGTATACCGTTTATGGCACAATGAGTAAAAGATCTTACTAAGAACTTAATTTCTAAGGTGCTTAGAGGCTGGGCTCATGACAGGCCAGTTCTGGAAGATTCTAGGAGACCGTTAGATGTGCAGTTATTGCATCGCTTAGTAAATAACCTGATGCCAGATTTAGTGGCAGATATACAGTAAGGGAGGTCATCCTTTGCTATGTGGATTTAGGGGCCATTTGGCCAGCCCCTCTTTGGTTTGGGTCATAAGTTGGAGCTGTTCCGCAGTTGCTTTCTCCACCACCAAAATATTACATTTGTTAAATAAACTATGACCTAATTTTTGCCAAGTTAAATATGTGTTCAAGTCTTTATTTCATTATACATACACAAACGTGTAAATATATATATATATATATATATATATACACACACACATACACATACATATACATATATATACACATACACATACATATACATATACACACACATACATACAGTCAAGTCCATAAATATTGGGACATCGACACGATTCTCATATTTTGGGCTCTCTACACCACCACAGTGTATTTAAAATGAAACTAACAAGAAGTGCTTTAAAGCAGACTTTCAGCTTTAATTTGAGGGAATTTACATCCAAATCAGGTGAACAGTGTAGGAATTACAACGGTTTCTATATGTGCCTCCACTTTTTAAGGGACCTAAAGTAATGGGACAAACTAAACAATCCTACATCAAACTTTCACTTTTTAATACTTTGTTGCAAATGCTTTGCAGTCAATTACAGCCTGAAGTCTTAAAAGGATGGGTCTCATCCCTGGTGATGCTCTGCCAGGCCCTCTACTGCAAATGTCTTCAGTTCCTGCTTGTTCTTGGGGCATTTTCCCTTCAGTTTTGTCTTCATCAAGTGAAATGCATGCTCAATTGATTCAGGTCAGGTGATTGACTTGGCCATTGCATAACAAGATGAGGTGGTATGTTTACGGATCATGAGCAGTTCCTTTCCTTCTCCATACTCTTCTCATCACTCTGGTACAAGTTGATCTTTGTCTCATCTGTCCATAGGATGTTGTTCCAGAACTGTAATGGCTTTTTTAGATGTTGTTTGGAAAACTCTAATCTGGTTTTCCTGTTTTTGTGGCTCACAAATGGTTTGCATCTTGTGGTGAACTCTCTATATTCACTCTTGTGAAGTCTTCTCTTGATTGTTGACTTTTACACATATACACCTACCTCCTGGAGAGTGTTCTTGATTTGGCCAACTGTTGGTGAAGGGGTTTTTCTACACCAGGGAAAAAATTCTTCCGTCATCCACCATAGTTGTTTTCCGTGGTCTTCCAGTGTTGCTGAGCTCTTCGATTCATTCTTTCTTTTTAAGAATGTTCCAAAAAGTTGATTTGGCCACATCTAATGTTTTTGCTATCTCTCTTATGGGTTTTGTTTTGATTTTTCAGCCTAATGATGGCTTGCTTCACTGAGAGTGACAGCTCTTTGAAGCGCCTATTGAGAGTCGACAGAAACAGATTCCAATGCAAATGTCACACCTAGAATCAACTCAGGACATTTTACCTGCTTAATTGATGATGAAATAACGAGGAATAGCCCACACATGTCCATTAAATAGCTTTTGAGTCGATTGTCCCAATACTTTTGGTCCCTTAAAAAGTGAGCGGCACATATAGAAACCGTTGTAATTCCTACACCGTTCACCTGATTTGGATGTAAATACCCTCAAATTAAAGCTGAAAGTCTGCAGTTAATGCACTTCTTGTTAGTTTCATTTTAAATCCATTGTGGTGGTGTATAGAGCCCAAAATATGACAGTTGTGTCATTTATGGACTTGACTGTACATACATATTACACACACACAGTGTGTGTGTGTGTGTGTGTGTATATCAGTAAGAATACACAAAATATAACATATGATATTTTTTATTAAATACTTGCTGAATCTGCAACTTCTACTTATTTGCAACTATATACACAAAGATAAAATTGCATTCTTTAAAGCCAAGTAGCAAAATACTAACATAAATTTAAAATATAAAATTGTGGGTTTCTAATCCATACATAAATAAAGCAAGTCCATACGACTAAGTAATTTGTATTTCCCTTAAAAATGGTACCTTACTAGAACAAACATTCAAATACTAAACTACTAAAATGACATCCCCTTTTTTGTGATACATGTCAATGAATTTATATACATGATATAGCCAGCAGATGGTGCCAGCACTTAACATATACATAGAAACAGTTGGAAACATTATGGCTAATCACAGAAGACACCACATTTAACTGAAGGATTATTATTAGTGATAATTCAGTCTATGGTTTCCTTTAGTGAACTGCTGTACCACAAATTGTGTGCTACATAAATCTCCTGAATTTAATTTGAAAAGGAGCAATGTAATAAATTCAAAATGAGAACGTCTGATTGGAATCTGCAGGTTACATGGTGTAATTCAGAGCTCAGGGCGTAGCTTCTGCAGCCATGGTAACGGTGCATGGGGTGGGGTCATATCATATAACTCAAGATAGTTATTCCTTAGAGAGAGGAGTTAGCCTGGAGATGTCTATAAAAGACTATCAAGGCTAACTCCTCTGCAGTCATATAGAAGTACAATCCCTATTATTCTGCTTAGCAAAACGAAAGGAGGGAATAAAAACAATAAAACAGGTCACATCACAGCTTCAAATATTTTGAGTAATTCACCTTTTACAGCAGGTTAACTTTGTAGGAAAGTGTCAGACTCCAAAAAATGAAATGCGTGCAAACCATAATGCCCTCTATAATGTTCAGGTAAAACAATACC
>NC_134405.1:261486966-261726966 GCF_038048845.1 Mixophyes fleayi
GAGTAGGCAGGTGAAGCGTAGGAGCTGTAGACACCTGGGGTGGCACTGGGGAAACGGAGGAAAGCACAGGAGCTTCAATACTAGCTGTAACAGTCTGTCCAGATGTTCCTTGGGAGGTTAACGATTGGTAACATTGAAGTAACAGCTGTTGGCGAGCATCCTGTTGCTCCACACGGCTGACCAGATGCTGCAGCATCTCTTTAGCAGTAGGTTCCGTATCTGGGTCTGTCATGGCCTGATCTTACTGTCACGGGCACTAGGAGTCTTTACCCAGGGATCACCAGGTGATAGGCTTACCAGAGCAGTATAGGTGGTAATATGGTACTCTGGTAGCAGGGTGATCACGGAACAGGAAAAGCAGATGATGAGATGCTCAGGAAAGTCTATGACTAGCAGCACTGGCAATATGGAGGTAGTAATACACGAGGAACTGTATGGACAAAGGACACGTGAAGGTAGTCAGTGGTCTGCGGTAGCAAGTTGTACCACTGCTATAGTGAGGAGGAATGTCCAACAGAAACGAGGAGGTGATGAGAGTCAGCGGTCTGCGGATAGCAAGTTGTACCGCTGTCTGAGTGAAGGAATGGAATCCAAGTGGAGGTATCCGGGGAGTCAGTGGTCTGCGTTAGCAAGTTGTACCACTGCTATGTGAGAGGATACTGGAACAGGTGAAACTGTAAACAGGAGTCAGTGGTCTGCCACTAGCAAGTTGTACTACTGAATATATATGTGAGGAGGTGCACGGGGAGAGACTGCAACACAATATATACACGGGCACCTTGACTTTGATCCACAGTAATATGCACAATATAAATGTATAAATGACTGAACAACACTGCCAATATAGAAAGTCTCTTGAAGTAATCCGGCATAAGATAACACAGTCAATGATGGCAGTAGAGTCAGCAGATAGTACACTCCAGAGGAGAACCAACACAGTCAATGATGGCAATAGACTCAGCGGATAGTACACTCCAGAGGAGAACCAACACAGTCCAGCAAGGTATGCAATACACAGCACAGTCAATGGGAAGTATGCATACCGTGGTTCAGGAGAAGGCAGTCAGACAGGAGTGCAGAGATACCTGAAGGGCAGGAGGCCAGCAGGATAACACAGGAAGGCGTGGAGAGCGGATCAGCAGTAGATGGATGAGTAGCGCTGAGAAGTAACAGCAGCGGGTCTCTGCGGGAACACGGAGGTAACCAATAGCAACCAGCAGGTGCAGTAACGATGGGACACCGGAGCAGAGTTGAACTGGAACAGATGATCACGGAGAGTAGCGGGTAGCAATAGTGGCAGCAGACTCAAGGAAACACGGTAGAGTAGACAAGGACTGAAGACTGAAGCGCACAGAGGCAGCGGATAGGAATCAGCTAAACAGTCACGATGAAACACAGACGGGTTGCAGGTTGAAGACTGTAGTGCACGGAGGCAGCGGATAGGAATCAGCCAAACAGTCACGATGATGAAACACAGACGAGTTGCAGGTTGAAGCCTGTAGTGCACGGAGGCAGCGGATAGGAATCAGCTGGCAGTCACAATCATGAACAGGTGAGTGGATGTGGTTGAAGCCTGTAATGCACGGAGGCAGCGGATAGGCATCAGCTAACAGTCCCAATGATACATGGTAGAGTTGAAGTGATTAGAAGACTGTAGTGCACGGAGGCAGCGGATAGGAATCAGCTCACAGTCACGATGATACAGTAGATGGTAGAAGTGGTATGGGAACCACAGTAGCAGAAGTGGTTTGGAAACCACAGAGGTAGAAGTGGTTTGGAAACCACAGGAATCAGCTGGGCTGAATAAACGAGGAAACACAGGAACACCTTCAGAGACTCATGGGGAATGAGACTCCAAGATCAGGCAACGTGGTGTTGACCACAGGTGCTTAATATAGGGAGGTTGCCTGATCTGCCAATTAAGTTAAAGGAACATACACTGGAGGTATAGAAAGGGCTGCGCATGCGCAGTCCCTCAGGATGGAGGACGGCCACGGTTCCTAAATGTCCGGGAAGAAGCACTCACAGTCCGGTGAGTGACAGCAGAATTGTAGGAGGAGAGGATTAATTTAAAGTAAAGGAAGTCAATGAGAGACTGAGGCTTCCTCCACTGAAATTTGGCAGTGCAGGAACATCTATATGGGAACCTAGATAGTTTGGAGTTTATGGCTGGGAATTGCTTGGAGGCTGTAACAACAGGAAAGTTGTCAATGGCCGTTTTGAAGTCATCCAGGTTGAGAGGGGAGAGATCAGAGAACAGAAAGTGGAGGAGCCAGGCCACAAAGTTGTTGATGAAATGAAATTGAGGCCTGAAGGGTCTTAGATAATCATGATCAGAGGGTGGAAAAGGAGAAAGAGATGAATGGAGTGGACCTCAAAGGAAGAGAATAAGCGGAAGGGTTCAGGGGGAGTGACCTGGTAGGTACAGGTGGGAGAGAGAATACCCATGATACCACCTGGTCGTTAACCAGTCTTGGTTGACTGGGTAAGGAACAGGCATGCATAGTAGAGGACAGTGGGAGAAGTGTTATCAGTGTTGGGAGCCACATTTCAATGATTGTGAGGAGATTAACATGAAAAGGTCAGGGGTGGAGGCCAGTATGTTTCACATGGACCTAACATTCTGGGGTGCACAGGACAGAGGCAGCAAGGAGATGTCAAAAAGGTTGGTGAGACTGGCAAAGCAAAGAGGGGTGAGGTGTGGGGGAAGGGGTGGTTAAGGGACAAGGGTAGGAATATGTTGGGGCCCAGCAGTTTGGGAAATGTCACTGGCAGACAGGAGGAGGGGATAGGTGAGGAAGATGTGGATGTGGTAGGTGAGTGTGAGTAGCCTGGCTGAGGTGGGGGCAGAGTAGAGGTGGGATAGGTAGGGGAGAAGGGCTTTGGGCTCGACTCAGTTGTGATTAGACTTTTGCTGACTACATGTGCTTAGGAATACTGGATATATTCCATTTCCAAGATTGCATCTGTTAACACTATTGTCTACTATCAGAACTGTTATTATACCGTTTGAATTATTACAGACTACCACTGTCTCTAAAGATCTTTAACTACTACCGCTGTTTGATAATTCCATTACTAGTGACTTATTTCTATGCTCATTAATCAGTTGCAAGCTGTGTTTCCTCTGTATCTGATCATTGGTTACTCTGAATGTTTTCTACATATTCAAAATAAATTCACAGTTATTTGAACTTCTCTTCTGCCTCTATCTTGCCTTGAATTACCTAACAGCAAGAAATTGCATTGATAGTAATAGTAATCAGATGGGCAGAAGCAGCACAGTTAGGGCCTAAATCATTAAGGAAAGTAAAGCAAAAAAAATCAATCTTTGTACCTGTGAAAACCAGGCTGCATTGGAGGGGAAGGTAAATTTAAAATGTGGGGACAGATTTATAATTGGGGTAGGGCATGTCCTAGATCAACTTTAAATGTCAGTGTAAAAATAAAGCTATCAAGTATTTGTGTGCTACATGAAAAACCAGCCAATATTTTCCTTATGACCAAAATAATAAACTAATTTGCACCCCTTGCATTATAACATGGTTTTTCCAAGGTTTAATAAACTTACTAATTTTTGCCTTACTCTCCTTAATGAATAGTGTCAATGTGCTGGAACATGTGCCCCTTAGTGTCAATGTGCTGGAAATGGGAACAAGTAGAGGAGGCTGGGAGGAAGGGCTGATGACATGAATAGCAGTAATAGTTAGGAACCATATTGTATAGGCACTATGAAAGACATGGTTAGCAAGTGGTTGAGTAATTCAGAAGTGATCTTATCCATGCTAACAGTTGAATAGTGAATATTCACTGCACAAAGCAGGTGCATGAGGTGAAGGGTAACAGGAACTCACTGTGATATTGTCCTTCTGTAACAGCGATTTCAGGCAGACTGTTCTCCTCTTTACCTCCTGTTTAACTCCTGTGTAACTCTTGCTACGTTTTGTAAATCTTAATACACATATTGAACACAACCTCCTATCTATGCCATCACACTGGCTTGCAGTCACTATATGCTGATTACGTATCACAGTTCTCCTCACTTCACCCCAAACCTTTTCATCTACCCCATACTTACAATCCCGCCTACCTTATTCACAGATCTCTACTACCCTCTGTTCCCATCTCCTATACATTAAGGAATGCCAGATCTGTTTGTAACAAATTTGCATCCATTTATCGTCTATTAATTTATAAATCCCTCAACTACCTTATCATTACTGAAACTTGGCTCACCTCTTCTGACACTACATCCCCTGTAGCTCTCTCCTATCAGGGGACTCTCACTCAGTAATACCCTCAGACCTGGAAACAGACAAGGTGGTAGAGTAGGCATTCTACTTTCTCCAAGCTACACCTTCCAAGTCATACCCTCTGAACCCTCACTCTCATGCTCTTCCTTTAAAGTCCACACTATCCGTCTATTGTATCTTCTTCACCTTAATTTTGCTGTCATTTACAACCCCCCAGGTCCAGTTTCCCAATTTCTTGACAACTTTGCGGTCTGGCTCACATATTTACTACGCTTTGACCTGCCTACTCTCATAGTAGGCGATTTCAACATTCCAGTTGATAATTCCACTGCTTCCTCTACCAGCAAATTTCTTTCACTTAGTTCCTCCTTTGGTCTCTCCCAGTGGACCTCATCTCCCACTAACTGTGATGGACACTCTCTTGACCTTGTCTTCTCCCGCTACTGCTCCATCTCTAGTTTCACCAAGTTAGCATTCCCGCTCTCCGACCACAACCCCCTTTCCTTCAGCCTTACGTCATGCCCTCTCCCCTGTACCCAAATCCACACGTACACAACGACACTTAAGTATTCTTAACCCAATCCACTTCTCATATTTACTAAAACAGCTAATTTCTCCTATGTCTGCATTGTGCTGCCCTAGTCAGGCTGCCTCTTTTTACAGCAAAACACTCACTTCATCCCTAGATAATGTGGCTCCAGCTACCACACACCATCTACAACAATCTAAACTCCAATAATGGCACACCAAACTGACGCACTGCAGAGCGCCACTGAAGGAAATCTCATGCCTTTTCCGATTTCCTCCACTATAAATTCATCCTTTCATCTTACAGCATTGTCTTTTCAATTGTCAAACAAACATTCTTCAAATCTCTAATATACACCCAGTCTTCTAACCCACATCAGTGCTTATTATCTTCCCTCTTGTGAGAATCACTACCTCTCCTCAAATTTCTCTCACTGTCAATAACACCACAATTTTCTCTATCTCCCAAGCATGCTGCCTTAGTGTCACACTTGGCTCCGCCATCTGCTTTATTCTGTCAGGATTCCCAATATAAAAACCACTGAGAAAATGCAAGTGGAACAAAGTGTTTTTTTATTTAATAAGGGTTAAGTAATGCAATAAACGGTAAGGCATGAAAAATCAGCAGAGCATGGGCGCTATATAGCAAGGAGATGACACACAGGATACAATAGTCTATGGACCGATACACAGGAGATACTGGAGACAGTATGCGATGGTCTGCGAGGCATTACCACTAGAGAGTGGAGATGACACACAGGATGCAATAGTCTGCAGATCGATACACAGGAGATTCTGAAAACAGGATTTGATGGTCTGGGAGGTGTTACCATTAGACAGTGGAGATGACACACAGGATGCAATAGTCTGCGGACCAATACACAAGAGATACTGGAAACGTGATGTGATGGTCTGCGAGGCATTACCACTAGACAATGGAGATGACACACAGGTTGTAATGGTCTGCAGACCGATACACAGGAGATTCTGGAAACAGGATTTGATGGTCTGGGAGGTGTTATCATTAGACAGTGGAGATGACACACAGGATGCAATAGTCTGCGGACCAATACACAGGAGATACTGGAAACAGGATGTGATGATCTGCGAGGCCTTACCACTAGACAGTGGAAACGATACACAGGATGCAATAATTTGCAGACAGATACACATGAGAGACTGGAAACAAAATGCAAACTGTAGGTGCTGTCATAACAAAGGTGAGTCAGGGGTCACAGGTAGAGATACCAAAATGGAGGAACAAACAGAGGTGAAAACCAGGAAGTCAAACAAGGATAATTCACAGAAGAACCAGCAGAGGTCAAGGCAACAGATGAACTGCAAAGTCTGCTAGGACAGGCAGGTTTTTAGAGACCAGGGACAGGTGCTAAGCATACTGTAGTAACGAGCTTAGCTCTGGCAGATAGGAGAGATGTCCAAGTACCACATTGGCCCCTTTAGTAGAAAAGTGGAACTGCAAGCTGGATACCTATAAATGCAAAAGTCCAACATAGCTCTTGGTAGACAGGAACTGCAGGAGGCAGATCGTGACCTATTCCTCACATGCAAACTCTCTCCTAGTCCTGTCTATTCCACCTTAAAAACATTGCCAGAATACACCCTTTTCTTACACAGTATGCTACCAAAACGCTTATCCAGTCTTTCACCATTTCCTGTCTTGACTACTGCAACCTCCTGCTATCTGGCATTCCCGACACCCATATATTCGCATTTCAATCCATCTTAAATGCTGCTGCAAGACTAATCCTCGTCTCTCATTGCTCCACATCTGCTACACCACTTTGGAAATTCCTACACTGGCTCCCTGTGTCCTCCAAAATCAAATTCAAATTACTCACGCTAATCTAAAAAGCTCTCAACAATACCACCCCTTCATACATCTCAAATCTCATATCAAAATACTCTGCTTCCCGTCCTCTTAGATCTACCTCTGACTTGCACCTTGTCTCGTCTCTGGTAACCACCTCTCACTCCTGCTTACAAGACTTCTCCCGTGCTTCTCCCCACTTATGGAATTCCCTACCATGCCCAACCAGGCTTTGCCACAGCCTTCAAATCTTTAGATGTTCTCTAAAAACCTTCTCTGTTTTAAAGCTTACTTTAACCCTGATGATACTATTCACACTAATACACCCTCATGTGTCCCAATCTACACGCTAAACCACACTTGCTCCTCTTGTTTTAGCTGTGCCTTCTTCCACTTAGAATGTAAGCTTTCTAATGAACAGGGTCCTCCATACCCTTTGTTTTCATGTCTGCATTTATTTTGTCTACCTTGTATGTCCCTGTTTTAGGTTTGTCCTGTTTTCCCCATTGTACGGAGCTGCAGTGTACTGTGGTGCCTTACAAATCTACGATAGTAATAATAATATGGATAACAGACTATTATCTCTTAAGATCTATATGTATTCCATAAATTCAAATAATTTCTGTACTTGAGGCCAGATATTGGATATACTCCTATTTGAGACTTTTCAAACACATTGTTTTCTGGATTGTGGGCTTCTGCTAAAAGTCTCTTTTAGTTTTGAATAATGTAGTCTGAGGACTACAGGCCTGATTCATTAAGGAACATAAATGCCGATATGTGCCTTACTTCGGCCAAAATCGCTCTGGGCATGACCAGAAATGAACCATATCATCAACATTATCATCACCAATTATTTATATAGCGCCGCTGATTCCGCAACTCTGTACAGAGAAGGCATTCACAACAGTATGCCAGAGAACGCAAGACCCCTACTACAGCCTACATTTTCATGAGTGGAGCTGGGGGGGGGGGGGGGGGGGGGGGGGCGCTGGGCATATGCACCAGTGCCAGATTAAAGTGGGGGGCACAGGGGGCACATGCCCGAGTTGCCCTTTCTCATGGAAAATATTGGAGTCTGATCTCACATTTGACATTTTGTTAGAGCATCCCCTATGTTTTCATACAGGTGAGGTAAGGGATTTGATTATCACATTGTAAATGCAGACATCAGTTTGTCTAAACAAAGATTTTTAGAGAGAGAAAAAAAATTGAACCTTCACCTGTTTAAATTACCTTTATATTGCCTTTAACATTTATATTAAAATGCAATTATCACATGAGTATACTGTATGTTTCAATTCTTTACAGGGTTATTCCTATTTAAGTTTCCCTATGTTATTTTAATGTTCTTTATTTGCTTAAATGCGGTTTGGCCTATGTAGAGCAAAAAAAGTAGATTTTTTAAGGTTAGTCTTAATTAGAGATGCTCACTGACCCCTGTGTTTTGGTTTTGGTTTTAGATCTGGATTACCGTCGTGTTTTGGTTTAGGTTTTGCCAAACCGCAATTGCGTGTTTTGGTTTTGGTTTTGTTTGGTTTTGTTTGCAATTTGTTAAAAAAAAAAATATTTTTGGCCTAAAATATCATAATTTAGCTATTATTTTGTACCTACATTATTGTTAACCTCACTAACACTAATTTCCAGTGATTTCCATTCAATTTTGACCACCTCCTAGGTCACAATATGATTTTCATACACTTTCAAAGAAAAATTGCTGCAGTTCTTGTCAGTGATAAGAAAAAGGCCATTGTCATGCCTGGGCATAAGACCAAAAATCCACGTCTTAAGTGTGGAATTATTTTTACACAAATCCTGACAACAGTTGTCTAGCCATTTGTAGCGTTTTTAAAGCCACACTCAGTAGAGGTAGGGACCTTAATTATCTGGGATCCTCATCCATGTTACGACATTTTTCGGTGAGTTCTTGGAAAGCTGTTGGGAAAATCAGGAACTTAGGTTAAAAAAAATAACAACAAGCAGTCCAGTATCATCTGACTCCCTTCTCTCATCTACATCCCAGCACCTGCAATCTACCCCCCCCCCCCAACACCTTAATCATCAATATCCCCAGAACCAATAATTTACAGTTAAACAATCCTTTGCAAGAGGAAGCAAGTATGAAATCTGTCACCCAGTCGCAAAGCGTATCACAGACGCCATAAGGACTATGCTAGTATTAGATCTGCATCCAATGTCCATTATTAATGCAGCTGGTTTAAGACAGTTACTTGAGGTGTTCTGTCCCTATTGCCAAATTCCATCACGACACCATTTTACTAGAAAAGCTATTCCTCACCTCTACCAGAAAGTTCTTAAAAATGTAATCATTGGGCTACAAAATGCCATTCTACCCACTGTATACTTAACCACAGATATGTGGGCAAGCGGAACTGGGCAAAGTAAAGATTATATGACTGTGACAGCCCATTGGGTTGGTCATTCGCCTTCACCAGCAGGGACAGCAGCAGCATGTAACCAAGTACGTCACATTTTTCAGAAGTAGGCTACTCTGTGTATCAGTAGCTTTACTAAGAGGCATACAGCTGACAATCTGTTCCAAAAACTAAGGGATGTCATTGAAAGATGGCTAATCCTGCTTGGACTCTCCTGAGGATATGTCATTTCTGATGACAACCCCAATATTCTTCAAGCATTACAGCGGGGTTGAATTCCATCACATTTCCTGTTTTGCACACACAATCAACTTGGTGTTACAGAACTTTTAAAAAATGACATGCAGGAGATGCTGTTTGTGTCCTGAAAAATTTAGGGGCAATTTCTGTTTTCTGCAACAGCATGTAGGAGAATGCAGCAGCTGCAAGAAGACTAGCATTTGAGGGGAATGTACTTTAGTCCAGCGAAGCAGTGACCTGTGAAGAGAGTGCAGACACGGTTAGCTTGAGTCAAGTGATTGCCTTAATAATACATTTTGACAAGGAGCTACAGAAATTTAACGTGTGACATAAAACAAAGTAAATGTGTTAACTATATTTTAATTGTAGACGAAATACTTAATTTGCTTCGCAAGGATCTAAGACCTATCAACATCTTGTTTAGATGTCTTCTCCTTCAGTTTCTCTGGCAGCTGCTTGTTGTACAAAAAATTGCTTTCCCAAGACATCCAGTGGTGATGCAGATGATTCCTCACAACATTTTGATATTTGCTCTGCGGTAAAAGAATTGCCCAAAAATCGTGACAGCTCTGCCCTAAAATGAACTACTAATTCCATTTGGAACGTTATCGGCAATTACATCATAGTACACAGACTTCTATGATGGTGGGATGAATTAGTATTGTTTGAGGAAGATTAGCACTGAACCCTGTCATCTCTCCTGTATCTGAGTGAGCTATGGTACAATAAAATGTAACTGCAGATTTAGATCAAGAGTGTCAGCCCTATTATTTCTATTTCAGCAATTACAATTAGCAATGGAGCAATGGAGCTCTTCTCTTTGGGTGTTACCTATATAACGCAGTAGAATTTACCTGCAAATTCTACAGACATGCCTGCTTGTCTTCCTCTTCATCAATGACTCTTAGCAATTGAGCACTCGACTTTGGGGGTATATTACACCAAAACCGTATTAGTGCAAATTAGGAAAAATACAGTTTAATCCCTGCTAGGCCCTCCACCATCCTTTGCATGTTAATAGTAGGATTGGTTGCAGTTATGGGCAAGGTCACACATTTTTTGTCAAATCCTTCAAACCAGCCCAGATGTCAAACTGTTGTGGTCTGCCACCTGCGTCATCCCTGCTTGTGTTTGGAAAGTGCAAATTGGTGCCACAACCTCACGTGCCAGAACTGCTGCCACTGGTGCCACCCTGCTGCCACTGGCGCAGGATTTACACAATCAACCACATCCTCATCAGCGCCCTCGTCGCCTACCCAAATCTCCCTCTCATCCTCTTCTAATTCCAAAGTGTCATCCTCACTTGGTGTATCACCGGCTACACTCGGGCTGTTCAGGCACACATCAGCAGAACTGCTGAAAGGGCCCTTCTTTATGGGTACATTATCAGAATGCTCACAATTAGACATACCACTGGTGGATGGACTCTACACAGGGATTGGTGTCATTTCTGATTCTGAGCATACATTTTCCTCTAATGCCTTACTGTTTTCTTGCAGCTCGGCTTTGACGCGTAACAGTAGTAGTGCACCACTTTTAGACTCCAAATTACTTGGGCTTGCTTGCTCACGAGTGACCGTACAAGAAGTAGGCTCGGTAACATTTTTAGATCTGCCACTAATAGAGAAAGGCGAAGGCCTCATTCTTTTTTTGCCACTGCGTGTGTAGAATGGCATGTTGGCAATTGTTTTTTTATCGGCACTTAACTTTTCCTCAGTTACACTTCTTTTTCGCTTCAACACAGTAAAAATTTTTTTGGTGTGTGTTTTTTTCCCTGATTTAAAAAGACTATGTACTTTGACATCGCCTTTCCCAGATGACGTACTGGGAACACTAGCATCAGGACTGGTGACAGAACCGGGTTGCTGATTCTGCTCATATGTGGACTGCTTTGAATCCATTTTAATGAGGCCAAAGCACTTGTAGTGCCAAAATTGTATTAGCTAGATACTGCTGACAAATGTGATTTTTGACAGCCAGAAAAATTACTCCAAAACAGTGAGGAATATGGAATACCCCAAAATCACTTGTAGTGCTAAATATCGTTTTTGATACTGCTGACAAATATGAATTTTGACAGACAGAAAAATTACAGTAAAACACTGTGGAATATGGGACACCCCAAAAGCACTTGTAGTGCAAAATATTGTTTTAGATACTGCTGACAAATATGACTTTTGACAGCCAGAAAATTACTGTAAAACACTGGGGAATATGGGACACCCCAAAAGCACTTGTAGTGCTAAATATTGTTTTAAATACTGCTGACAAATATGACTTTTGACAGCCAGAAAAATTACAGTAAAACACTGGGGAATATGGGACACCCCAAAAGCACATGTAGTGCAAAATATTGTTTTAGATACTGCTGACAAATATGACTTTTGACAGCCTGAAAAATTAGTGTTTCACACTGGGGAATATGGGAGACCCCAAAGGCACTTGTAGTGCAAAATATTGTTTTAGATACTGCTGACAAATATGATTTTTGACAGCCAGAAAAATTACTGTAAAACACTGGGGAATATGGGAGACCCCAAAAGCACTTGTAGTGCAAAATATTGTTTTAAAAACTGCTGACAAATATGACTTTTGACAGCCAGAAAAATTACTGCAAAACAATGGGGAATCAGGGACACCCCAAAAGCACTTGGAGTGCCAGAAATTGAAAAAAAAAAAACGCTCCTCTATCCTCCTCTTACTGCTGTAACAATTGGTATTAATATTAGAATTGTATAGAATAAAACAATAATGTGTCCAATTATTGCTCTGCCCCTGCGCTGATATAGCCTGTGACCTAACCCTGCTCTCTCCCTCTGTCAAATGGCGATGGATTGCTGTGGAGTCTGGTATTTATGCTTTTCAAATCTCGCGAGAACCAAGCTCAGAAATACGAATACGTCACGATGACGTTTTGCCTCGATTTCGATTCCGAATGGGCGGATTTCGGATAGGCGAAATTTGGATGGATTCGGATCTCGGGGAACCGAGCCCCTTCCATCTCTAATCCGAACACACTGTGCCTAACTGACAGTGGAATGCAAGTGTAAGCACAACTTGTGATTCAAAAGATCGCTCACAAATGTATGTTTATTCATGTGTATTCTGTATTCAGAGTTGAAGATCAGTTTTATATAAGTAGCAGATGCGTCTGCTTGACCATGGACACACCTCTCAGACCCTTACGTCGAACTTGCTAACGTACAAAAACATTTCATTTTATATGTTATGAATGCATTTACTAGGAAGCATCATTTAAACTTGAACAACCTAGCTAATACAGCAGGATGAAATTCCCAAACAAAAATGTTTGCTTCAACATAATAATTATATATATTTTTTTTACATTACAATGGTCCTCCATCTTAAGTTCCCTGGGCCCCCAAAGCCTTAGTCCAGCTATGGTATGCAGGTAGTAAATGTACAGTAAGAGAGTGCCATGCTTCAGTGCATGCACCAGCGTCCTATTCAAGCTTTGCGCAGGTATGTGTTTTTCAGTAGTATAGCTACGGGTCAGGTCTAAGTACCGATTACTAGTGATGACGGACGAGTATGCATGCTAAAACATGTGTTTGTAATCAGAAGCAACTATAAAATGCATTTTATGTACAGTAGTCATTAATAATATACTAATAAATGCATTTTAATGACAATAAAATGTCTTGTCATTAATGACTATATTATTAACAGATGACATTAATTTAATTTAAATTTTTTTCTGTGTATTTTTTGGGACTATATATTCCAAATATGTATTGGACCCAGGGGCAGGCTGGGCTGGGTGGCAGGGGTCATATGTACCCGGGGCCGGTACCATAGTAGACTACCTTGGACTGGGTCACTGGGCCACCTGCATTTTTTTCCCATTAAAATAGACTGCTGAGTCGAGTCTTTCCCCCCAGCTTAAATTTGCCAACCCTTCCCTGATTGGACCTATCCTGTGGTGTATAGTCTGTTAGAGCAGAGTGGACCTAGAGCCATATCTTTATATCCGCTCCTTGTTGAATACAGATGTGTGCATGCCCGATTTACATGGATTTTTAAAAAAACGCACAATATGTATGTTTTGTGTGCCTCAATGAAACAGGCCATATATCTCTAGGAGGGGCTGAAATCTGCACTCTTAGTTTTAAAGACCTATGTGCTCAATCCATTAAGTGATGTTCTTGTGAAGAGACTGGTAGGTGGTTATGGAAAATCGCAGGAGAAACTGTTCCCACTCAGAGGAATCAATAGACTTCTGGATATTCTTAAGTGGTAGCTATACCTTCTGGCTTTGTTTTTCATGTAATGCTGCTTGCCTTTATTTTGTTAGAAGTCCTGATGAAAAGTTGTCATGGGGTAAATTTGTCAAATTGCAGGTTTGAAAAAGTGGAGATGTTGCCTATAGCAACCAATGAGATTCTATTTATCATTTATTTAGTACATTCTACAAAATGACAGCTTGAATCTGATTGGTTGCTATAAGCAACATCTCCACTTTTTCAAACCCGCAGCTTGATACATTTACCCTGTGGTGCCTTCTATTTCCTGCTTGTGTTGTATGACCTCCCAAAGTTTTGTTATGACAGAATCAGTGTGAGCTCCAATCTCTGCTTTGTCCATATTAAAATCTGCCACAACCTTTGGCAGTTCTGTATGAAAAGTATGTTTGTGAGATTTAATCTCTGAGAGCAGGTAGGCAATGTCACTTTACTGGCTGGATCTGTGGATTCCTTCTTGGACTTTAGTCCAAGGAGGAATTTAATCCAACCTGGCCTGTGAAGAATCCATTGATCTTGAGTCCAATGACTATTTTTTGTACAAGAACTCGGTCAGTTCCGCAAGAAAATCAATAGGTATCAATAGAGAGAAAAATTGAGTTATTTTCTCCTAAACAATTTTGAATACAATAAGTTTCTTGTATTCATCTGTGAAGCTATCTTTCCCATTGGACTACACAAATAGGTTTCACAGTGCAACTTTAGATTTTCTGCAGATAATTTGTCTGTCATCGGGCCCCTTAAATTAAGCACTTCTAAGATTTAAATGTACTCTTCATTGTTAATTGAGGTGGTCCAAGATGTATAACTGCAATTTGTTAATATTCATTTTGGAGAAAAAGACTGACCTCAGCTCACCCAATCCAATTACAAGTCTCTCAGTTTTAAGGGATTATCTATATTTCTCTTAACCCTGTATATTATGTCTGATTTTCCATACTCACTTATGTTAAGGATACATTTTGTAAAATTAAGCTTGTCTCCTAGTTTGAGTCCTAGAAGATTGAGTGACATAACAGCTGAAGGGTTAGTTCTGGTTTATGTTCATGTATTAGTGTTTACTTGTAAAGCAGAAGGATGATTCATTTTTAAAATGTCAGTTTATTAGCACACTGATGAAACAAAGATGTGTTGTATGCAGATTGCACAGTTACTATTGCTTATTAAAGAACTGCCTGGCAGCTCTGCAGCATGCTCATAACTCTAAATGTGGGCGGATGAGGGACACTCTGGTGCAACAATAACACAAAGAGAAGGAAGTATGTATTATATCAAGGGTTTTGATCTTTTGCAGTAAAGGTAAATGTATCTAGAAAAAGACACATATGTGAAATGAAGACACAGAAGTATATTAATGTGTTTTGTATTACTTCTCTACTGAGGTCATAACAAGAAATTGTGGCTTGTCAAATTAGACATGAGTAATATCCTTGGGAGCCGCAGTCTGAATTTCCCAAGCTCTCAAAAGTCTTCTGCAGAGCATCTTGTTTACAGTGTATTCTGATTACATGCAGATTATTACATTAACCTGTGATCTAATTGCCATTTGACTTATTTCTGACAAGACACTCGTGGCAAGATATCTGAAATAGTAAAGAGCTGGAATTTTATTGACCTGTTCTCTAAACTGTGCATTATTAGAGTCACTCTGTATATGCAAATGTTAAAGTCCATTTCTACTTGTTCCCAATCACTATATAACAACATACATTCAGTGCAAAATTGCTAAGATCAGGCATTTGGGCTGAAAGGCAAGATTATAAAATACTTCATCAAATAGTTTACACAAAACACTTTAATTAGGGTCATTGGCTAGATAACCAGATATTAATCAATTATCATCATCATCATCATTTATTTGTAAGGTACCATAAATTCCACAGACCCAGACCGTCAGCATACATCATCATCATCACCATTTATTTATATAGCGCCACTTATTCCGCAGCGCTGTAAAGAGAACTCACTCACATCAGTCCCTGCCCCATTGGGGCTTACAGTCTAAATTCCCTAACACACACAAACACAGCTCAATTTGACAGTAGCCAGTTAACCTACCAGTATGTTTTTAGAGTGTGGGAGGAAACCGGAGTACCCGGAGGAAATCCACGCAAACACGGGGAGAACATACAAACTCCACACAGATAAGGCCATGGTCGGGAATTAAACTCAGGACCCCAGTGCTGTGAGGCACCAATGCTAACCACTAAGCCACCGTGCTGCCATATCCAAGTACAATCATACAAGTAACCCATAGTCAAGTACAAATTCAGTAATACAACTTAAACATAAAATCAGTGGTCAAAGCGGGGGTGTATACAGTGGTATGCTATACCGCCACATCTCTTTATTGTATAACTATAAATTTCCATTCACTTATATTCCCATTCCATTATTTATAACGCCACTTCGAAATTTCCATACTATCACATAAAACCCTAAAAAGATTACAAATAGGAGTTATACAAAAAATATAAAGTGTACATTCAAGTTAGACAAAGAAGATGCAGATAAGCAACAGAGTAGAGAGAGCCCTGCTCATGAGAGCTTAATGTCTAATGGGAGATGGAAGGCAGAAACAGTAGTAGCAAATGGAACACAAATGTATGCTGGAACAGGTAGAGGGAGTAGTTAAGGAGTGGTCGAGAAGAAAGCAGGCTAGACAAAGGATAAGTGGTGGCTTTTTAAAGAGCACTTAAAAGAAAGGAGGCTGGGGGAGTGTCAGGTTTGGCGAGGGTTCGAGTTCCATAGATGGGGAACAGTGTCGCAGAAGTTTTGGAGGTGAGTGTTTGAGGTTGTGAGTAAAGGGGAGGAGAGGAATAGGTCAGAGATGGAACAAAGAGGTCGAACAGGGGGAGTATTTCTTGAGAGCTTTGTAGGTGATAGTGAGAAGCTTAAATTGGTTCTCCATTCTGGAGGGAACGGGGAGCCAACAAAGGGATTTGCAGAGTGGTGCCGAAGAAGATTAACCTTGCCAAAGCATTCAGGATGCATTATAGAGGGGAAAGGTGGGTGAGGTGTAATGAGGTGTAGGCCAGCTAGGAGGAGGTTGCAGTAGCCTAAGTAGAAGATAATCAGAGAGTTAACCAGGCTTTTGATTACTATCAAGTGTCATCCCCGCTTTCACTCTGCAACTCTGGGACGGTCATCTTGCTCCTACCTGGCATGCCCATTGCCTAGAAATTGGACTTGATCACCGGTTTCTCCCTTTGCCAGCCTGCGGTGGTCACATGCGTATGCGTGCCTATTGCTAGCCAACGTTACGCACTCTCCTCTTGTCTGTTGGTGGTCAGTGACATCACTGACCGACAATTAATTCTCCTATGAGTATTGACCCTGGCAGTCCAGAGTATTGGGTCTTTTGTCCTGCACCAGTGTTGTTCCTGTATTACTTGTTTGATCCCTGGTTTGACCTTTGCTATTGTTCCTGACTACCCTTTTGGATTTTGATTTAGTCTTTCCAGTTACCCGGTCTGATCTTTGCTACTTCTGATTTTCCTGGTGTTATATAATTTGGCTCCATTTGATTACCTAGCTCTGACCATGCTGTTCCTGACTGCCCTTCTGGATTGTTATTCTGCTCCTGTTCACCTTCCAGTTACTGACCCGGCTTGTCTGACTATTCTGTTCACCTGATGGCTCACCAGTGATAGAGATTGAGGACCGGAACCTGCACGCCCCACGCAACTCAATACCTCCTTGTGAGGGTCCCTGGTGAATACCAAGGGCATGTTAGAATCTGCACCTCTTTGCTCAGTTGCTCCAACTACTGGTGAGCAGCTGCCAACAGATCAACATCACTGTCCTCCTGATAGTATAATCTAGCTATGGATAGTACCGGTGGATCCTCTGCCCGAGATTTGCTTCAACACCTGTCAATCAGCAAGAATCTATTGAAGCACAACACTTCAAAAGTCTGCAAGGCTTAGCTATTTGCCTTGACTCTCTTCAGGGCACCTGGCTCCTCCAGCCATTCCTTCAATTCCTATAATTCCTTCTACTCCTGTCTCTCCCCTTGCTGCTTTTGCAGCCATCTCTTCAGGGTATGTGTGTATCCCTTCCCCTGACAAGGTGTAGGGTACATAATTCTGACACTGTAAATGTTGACACAACCTGCAGAAATGAAAATGTCGGCAGGCTAAATGCTGACACTTGCATTGTGTAGACAGGTGGACAATGTCGTCAGTATGTGATTGGCGACATTCACAATGCCGCCAATTACAATGGCGACATTGAAAGACTAATGCCACTGGGTCGGGTGTATAGCCGCGGCATTGGTCTTTTCATGTTGGCATTGTGATTGGCGGTATTCACACTGACAACATTGTCCACCTGTCTACACAATACAAGTGTCAGCAATGAACTTGTCGACATGAAAATGTCGGCAGGTTAAATGCCAACATGAAATTCATGTCAGCATTTGACATGTACTCATGTAGCCTTGGTTCCGTCTGGTGTGAATGCTGCAATTTATTTAATTTGCAATCATTTCCACTCGATATACGATCAGGCTATATGTGACCCGTCTTTCCAGATTTGTGACCTGGTAGCTCTGTAGCCAGAGAATTCACATGACGCCTTTGCCTTCCGGCAATCAGGGACGTGGCAAAGATTGCAACAGAGGTAAGGGTGTGCAAGGTCACATGGTGAACGATGGCTATTAGGTAAAAATTAATTTTTTAAACCTAAATATATGTCATATATGTAGTACTTTAAGATGTTAGCATTCATGTCCTTACTTTTATAGCTAAGTATACAGGCAGATTATCATTGAGCATTCTAATATCTTACCCCTGTTAATTTAAAGTATAATGTTTAACTTGATATACCATTGGAGAGCTCCCCAGAACAAAAACCCTTAAACATTTGTAAAGGTCCTATTCTAGCTGTATTACAGTATATTGAAGAGCATATTATCTACGCTTCTCTGTATTTAATTTAAAGGCCAGAGTCTGTTGCCTAGACCGGTCAGGTGATGGTGGTGCTCTAATATATGCACCGAACACTGTGTGCGATATCATTGCTCTGTGTGTGGTGTTCAATAACATTGCAATTAGGAGTGCGGTTCCTTGGGTGGAAGAGGCCAAGGTTGCTGGCCAGGAGGTTGTAGATGCTGACCCCAGCCCTTCTCAATCGGTAGATGCTTCCACATTTAAAGAATATGTCTTGACCACCTACTTTTCTTGTAAGTTATATTTTCTTGCACCATAAAACACATACAGAAATCTTAACGATATAATTTACAATTTTATTTACAATGTATAATACATATAAAATAAAGCAAGCTGTTTTGATTTACGCTGTCTCTTCGCAGCCCTTGGTACAATAGTTGCTGCGTGTCTTGGATGGGTCTGACTTTCGGTAACCTGTGATGTGGAAAGCAACAGTGGGAAGGAAGCAAAGGTCAGTGGAGCAGCAGAGAGTGGTGGTGCAGCAGAGGTCGATTCTGTGGTACGGGGTGCACGGGTGGCACAAGATGCACTGGTGGCAAAGATGGCAGGAGGGACAGGAGAGACAGAGATGGCAGGAGGGGCAGAGATGGCAGGAGGGACAGGAGGTGTAGAGATGGCAGGAGGAACAGGAGGTGCAGAGATGGCAGGAGGGACAGAGATGGCAGGAGGGACAGGAAGGGCAGAGATGACAGAAGGGGCAGAGATGGCAGGAGGGACAGAGATGGTAGGGAGTCAGAGATGGCAGGAGGGAAAGAGATAGTAGGAAGAACAGAGATGGTAGGAGGGACAATAGGAGCAGAGATGACTGTAGGGATGGAGATGGCAGGAGGGAAAGGAGGAGCCGAGATTGCAGGAGGGGCAGAGATGGCAAGAGGGGCAGAGATGTCAGTAGGGGCAAAAATGGCAGGGTGGACAGAGATGGCTGGAGGGATAGGAGGGGCAGAGATGGCAGGTGGAACAGGAGGGGCAGAGATGGCAGGAGGGGAAGAGGGAGCAAATCGATTGTGGTAAGATGGGTTATAATTAGAGATGCTCACTGACCCCCGTGAAGTGGTTTTGGTTTTGGTTTTGGATCTGGATTAGCTTCGCGTTTTGGTTTTAGTTTTGGCAAAACCACCCTCGTGTGTTTTGGTTTTCGATCTGTATTTTTTTATACAAATTGCTAAAATATGCTAAAATCACATAATTTTGCTCTTTCCTTGATCCTACATTATTATTAACCTCAATCTCTCTAATTTCAAGTCATTTGCTGTCATTTTTGACCACCTCACAGGTCACAATATTATTTTCATACACTTTTGGACAAATACTGCAGCAATTTGGCTGGATGATAAGCAACAGAGCAATGACTCAAACACACGACAATTCCTACCACATCTAGGACACATTGGAACAAAGCAGTGGCAGAAAAGAAAAGTGGGGCAAGATGGAAGTGTCCTTGGATCATGAAACCAGTTATGATTCATCTGATCGCTCCACCTGTTTCTTGGATAAGTGAGGTAATTCTACAGCTAATACATGGCAAGGAGCACTCCCCCCCCCAGGATGTGTGCTTTTATCAGACACACACCAATCCAGTGTGCCAGACAGTGCACTAAAAGGAGCCATTGTAATTCCCACCAAAAAGCCATTTCATCAGTGAGCTTCGAATCAGCCCCAATTCCCACAAAATTATAATCTAGTTAGGTACATTTCATGTAAAGTGCCGATTACAAACACTTGGTTAAACAGCAGCAAAGTGGAAGGTAATACATATACACGTCTATTTAGACATCCATGCTTACATTACTTCTGCAAGCAACATTGTTCTTTGCTAAAAAAAACTGTTATCTTTATACCGTTCAAAAAATTTAAAAATAATCCTCTACCATTCTTTGGATGTTGATAGTTGATAGTAGGATCAGGTGTAGTTACAGCAAAGGTGTCATTATTTCTGGTAAATACTTTTACAGTAGACAAGACCAGATGTCAACATGTTGTGCTGAGTCATCTGCATCATCAATGGGTGTCTAAGTTCACAACAATATATAGCACATGTAGGTAACATTGGCACACAGCGGTAGCTGAAAGGAAAAATGGTGCAAGATGGAATTGTCCTTGGGCCCTCCCACCCACTCTTATGTTGGATCTTAAAAAGGACATGTACACTTTAACAAACCAAGCACTTCAGCCACAAAAGTGCCACTCTTTGTGGCTGAAGTGTTTGGTTTGTTTGGGCCCCCACAAAACAAAGTAACAATGGCCTTAAGGCACCTAAGGTAACAGTGGTGTTAATGAACTCTACTGTGGCAAGATGTTGTTGTTATCATCCTCAGCCTCATCCTCATCCTTACCCTCATCAGTGTGTACATCATTCTCACACAATATTAATTCATCACCGCTGGAATCCACCATTACAGAAATCTCAGTATTTTGAACTAATTGGCGGGAAAGGCCTTCCTCGTGAAACTTGAAGTTCATTTTTATGAACTTCATCTTTTACACATCTTGAGGAAGTAGCTTCCTACGCTGATCACTGACAGGGTTCCCTGTGCTGTGCTGAAAACTCTTTCCGAGTACACACTGGAGGGTGGGAAGCTTAGGCAGTGCAAAGCAAGCTGGCACATGGGTCTCCAAATTACCTTTTTTTCCTCCCAGTATGTAAAGGGACTGTCTGATGTATCTATTTATATGCTGTTGTGAAAATAATGCTCCACCATCCTTTGGATGCTGATAGTAGGATCAGGTGGAGTTAAGGCAGAGATGTCACGTTTTTTGGTCAATTCTTTTAGACCAGACCAGATGTCAAAATTTGGGGCAGAGTCATCTGCATCATCCCTGGGTGCCTTGGGAAAGTGACGTTTTTTCTTAGCAGCAGTTAAGGGGGAAACTGAAGGAGGAGACGCCGTCCTGTCACGTAACACTTGAGCTGTCATCTTGCTCACCAGGAACTCCTTGCATCTCTTCAGATCTGGGTCAGTTGGAAACAAAGAGAAGACATAGGTCTTAAACCGAGTGCCAAGCACAGTCGCCAAAATGCAGTGATCCGATTTCAAGATTTTGATAACTCTTGGATCCTGACAAAGCGAATAAAGTACTTGATTTACAAGTCCAACGTACTTAGAGGAATTGCTTTGTTTAACCTCCTCTAGTTTCTCAAGCTGCTTTTCCAAAGGTTAAGGGAATAACTTGTCTCAAGCTCGCAGTGTCTGAACTCACTTCACAGGTGACTACTTCAAATGGTTTCAGCAACTTGCACAACACGGAAAGTATGCTCTATTGCGCTTGACTAAAATACACCCCCCCTCCTTTCCCAATGTCATGGCTTGTGGAGTAAGCGTGGATGGCTTTTCGCTGTTCCTCCATACGCACAAGCATATACAGGGTGGAATTCCACCTTGTCACCACCTCTTGCTTCAGTAAGTGGCAAGGCAAATAAAATTGCTCTTGCAGCTGCTGCAATCTCCTACACGCTGTTGCCGAATGCCGGAAATGTCCAGATATTTTATGGGACACAGACAGCATTTCCTTCACATCCCTGTCATTTTTTAAAAAGCTCTGCACCACCAAGTTTATTGTGTGAGTGTTAGGAACCCCTCCAACCGGCACAACACAACCCGGAATCTACTCTGCCAGTCAGGTGTTCACTGGAGCCCCTGATGGTGAGGACAGACTGGGCCGCAGACTGGCAGAGGGTCGTGAAGTGCGTACCGGCTGGGGAGAACCCAGGCAAGAAGAGTCAGGTCCACGCAGAGGTCAAGGCCGGCAGCAGACAACAGTATCGATGAATAAGCTGAGGTCAAGGGTCACAGGCAGATAGCAGAACGGGTAGACAGGTCCGGGATCAGGGTCACAGGAAACACAAGCGAAGTCCAATTCAAGCCAAGGGTCATACACGGGGAGTCAAATAGAGATATCAGGATACAGGATCAGGAACTAGCAGGTCAGCAGACTGGAGCACAGAAGCTATAACCGGCAATGAGGCAGCAGACCTCATTGCCTTAAATACAGACAAGGACCAATCAGCATTGGAAGACACTCCTGCAGAGTAATTACAAGTATCCAGCAGGGCCAATCAGGGCTTGTCCCTGAGCTACCCAGTTGCAGGCTAATGCCTGATAATCAGCCCTATAGACTGGCTATTAATGCGCATGCGCCCGGCTACCAGCACCGCCGGGACGCAGCGCTAATGCACTAGCGTCCGGCCGTTGCCCTGGTGATGGCCGGACAGGAGGAGGAAATGACATCCCGGTCGTCAAGGTGACGGCCGGGACGCTGGGGCGCATGGGAAGCGAGCCGCGGCGGCTGTGAGTACCGCCGCGGCTCGTGACAGTACCCCCCCCCTTGAGGAGGGGTCAAGGAACCCCGACACCCAGGTGTTCTTGGAAATTTTTTGAAGAACTCCTTCAGTTGTTTGGGAGCATGGAGTTGTCTCCGGGGAACCCAAGAGCGTTCTTCTAACCCACAGTTCCTCCACTGTATCAAAAAGTGCACCTGTCCTTGCACTTTCTTGGAATCCAAGATTTTCTGAACACTGTACCTCTGTGGCTTGCGTGAAGACTGGGCTTGAGCTGGATAAAGTACTGGTTTCAACAGAGAACAGTGAAATGTGTTCGGAATTCTTAACGAGCCTGGAATTTTTAACCTAAATGCGACAGGGTTCACCTGCTTGATGATGGAAAATGGCCCGATGAACTTAGGGCCCAATTTCTTGCAAGGTTGTCTGAGCCTGATATTTTTTTTAGACAGCAAGACTTTCTGGCCAACCTTAATGGAGCAGGTGGTACGGTGTCGGTCCGAATTTTTTTTTGCAACAAGTGATGCTTGTCTTAAAGATGAGTGTACTTTCTTCCAGATATCTCTGAGATCCCTGGCAGTGGAACGGATCTCCTGGATTCCAATAGACTGGAGTGAATACAAAGAGTTAGATCTGGGGTGGAAACCATAATTGCAAAAAAACTGAGAGGTTTTGGTGGATGAGTGACAGGAGTTGTTACAGGCAAATTCTGCCCAGGGCAACAAGGAGGACCAGTTGTCATGGAACTCTGATGTGTAGCATCGCAAGAATTTCTCCAAGGACTGGTTAACCCTTTCAGTCTGCCCATTTGACTGAGGGTGGTACGCAGAAGACAAACTGATCTTGATTCCCGGGAGGGTACAGAATGATCTCCAGAACTGCGCTATGAACTGAGAACCTCGATCGGAGACGATGTCCGTAGGGAGTCCATGGAGGCGGAAAATGTGGTGAATGAACAAGACGGCCAAATCTCGAGCAGTAGGAAGCCTAGTTAGCGGAATGAAATGTGCCATCTTGCTGAACCGGTCTACCACGACCCAAATGGTATTGTGTCCCGCAGAGGGTGGCAAATCAACTATAAAGTCCATAGACAGATGTGTCCAAGGTTTAGCAGGAGCGGCTAACGGAACTAACTGACCTACCGGGCGAGTCCTGGGAACTTTGTTCCTGGCACAAACTTCACAGGGCAGGACGTGACTCTTGACGTCAGCAGACAGAGACGGCCACCATACAGTACGGGAAAGGATTTCCAGTGTTTTGTAGATTCCAGGATGCCCAGCAGTCCGACTGTTGTGTGCTTCAGCAAGGACCGTCTTCCTTAGATGAACTGGGACAAACAAACACCCTACCGGAGTGTTATCAGGAGCCAACCTCTGGAACCTTTGTAAGGTACAGCTCAAGTCTTGAGTTAATCCGGCATGGATCATCGACACAGGAACAATAGGCTCTGGGCTAGTGACCGGAGCATGATGTGCCAGGAAACTTCTGGACAGAGCGTCCGCTTGAATATTTTTAGAACCAGGACGATAGGTGATAATAAAATTGAACTGAGTGAAGAACAGCGACCACCGAGCCTGTCGGGGGTTCAGGCGTTTGGCTGACTGGATATACTGCAGGTTCTTATGATCCGTTATAATGGAGATCTGGTGTGCAGCGCCTTCCAACCAGTGTCGCCATTCCTCAAAGGCCCATTTAATTGCCAGCAATTCTCGGTTTCCCACGTCATAGTTAGTTTCCGCTGAGGAAAATTGACAGGAAAAGAAAGCACATGGATGTAAGCGATGGGTCTGGGGATCCTTTTGTGACAAGATGGCCCCAGCCCCGACATCAGAGGCATCTACCTCAAGAATAAACGGTACCTTAGGATCCGGGTGTCTGAGGACCTGAGCAGACACAAAAGCTTTCTTCAGGGTTTCGAATGCATTTATGGTCTGTTGTGACCAAAGAGCTGGATCACCTCCTTTGCGGGTCAAGGTGACGTTAGGAGCCACGATATCAGCAAAGCCGCCAATAAATCTCCTGTAATAATTGGCGAATCCCAGGAACCTCTGGACCGCCTTGAGGTTATTGGGTTGTACCCAATCCAGGATTGCTTGGACCTTGGTTGGGTCCATGGAGAAACCTTCTGAGGAGATTATATAGCCCAGGAAGGATACCTCCTGGACCTCGAACTCGCATTTCTCGAGTTTAGCGTAGAGATGGTGTTTCCGCAATTTCTGTAGGACTTGACTGACATGACCCTGGTGCACCGACAACGATTTTGAATATATGAGGATGTCATCTAAATAGACAACAACAAAGTGTCCCAAGAACTCACGTAGCACCTCATTAATCAAATCCTGGAAAACGGCAGGAGCATTACTAAGGCCAAATGGCATGACCAGATACTCGTAGTGGCCCGAGAGCGTGTTGAATGCCGTCTTCCACTCATCACCTGCTCTAATGCGTATGAGATTATAAGCACCACGAAGGTCAATTTTTGTGAAGACAGTTGCTCCTCTTAATTGGTCAAAGAGTACAGAGATGAGAGGAAGGGGATAGGTGTTTTTAACCATAATAAGGTTCAGCCCTCGATAATCGATACAGGGTCTGAGTCCACGTCCTTCTTGGCCACAAAGAAGCACCCTGCTCCTACTGGAGACTTGGATGGCCTGATAAAGCCTTTCTCCAGATTTTCATCAATGTACTCCTGCATGGATTTGGTCTCTGGAGCGGAGAGAGAGTACAAGCGTCCCTTGGGTAGTTTAGAACCTGGAATTAGCTCGATGGCACAGTCAAATTCCCGGTGCGGTGGTAGAGTATCAGCAGCCTTTTTGGAGAAGACATCCCAGAACTCATGATACTGTGAGGGAAGCTTCTCCAGAATGGACTGAACCACACGCAGAGGTAGTGTCAAGCAAGACTGTGAACAATAAGAGCTCCACTGGACAATCTCTCCTTTTGCCCAATCTATGACAGGATTATGGCGGGATAGCCAGGGGTGGCCTAGAATCAAAGGAACTGACGGGCATTCGATGAGACGGAAGACTATGGATTCCGAGTGGAGAGCCCCAATGTTCAATTTAGTAGCGGGGTCTCCCAGGTAACCTTACCGCCTGGCAATGGAGTACCATCTAAACCACATACCGTGATGGCAGATTTGAGTTTAACCCGCGGTTTTCCAGCAGAGCGGGCAAACTCGAAGTCCATGAAGTTGCCTGCAGCTCCACTATCAATGAAGGCCGACAGACCCACAGAACAAGCACTGAACGTGAGTTGTGCAGGGATCAATACCGCATTGTTCAGGGAGACAATTTGCAGACCTAAGTGAACTTTCCCCTCGTTCCCTAGGCATGCTCGTTTCCCTGCTTATTTGGGCAGGAACGGGAGAAATGGCCTCTTGTGCCACAATACAGACATAGGCCTTGTGATCGTCTCCTGTCTCTTTCCTCAGGGGAAAGACGATATGCTCCTAATTGCATTGGTTCCTCACCATCCGGGGAAACAGGAACGAAGGCGGATGGAGGTGATGATGTCTCCTTTTCAGTTTTCCGCTCCTTATACTTCCTGTCAATTTTAATGGAGAGGTGCATCAGATCCTCCAGAGAGCTAGGAGATGGGTATTGCACCAAAGAATCTTTGATCTGTTCCGATAGGCCGAGACGGAACTGACTTCATAAGGCGGGGTCGTTCCATCCACTATCAGGTGACCATCTACGGAATTCAGCGCAGTATTCTTCTGCTGACCGCCAGCCTTGTTTCAAGGCCCGTAGATGAGCTTCCGCGGAGGCACTTCGATCCAGGTCATCATACAGTAGACCCAATGCCTCAAAGAAAGAGTCTACGGATTGCATGGCAGGACTGGTCTGTGGCAAAGAAAACGCCCAGGACTGGGGGTCACCCTGTAGAAGGGAAATAATAATCCCGACTCTTTGCTGCTCTGAACCGGAGGAGTGGGGTCTCATCCGAAAATAGAGCTTGCAGCTCTCCCTGAAATTCCGAAACAGGGTTCTATTTCCAGGGAACCGATCCGGTAAATTCAATTTAGGTTCACAGATGGGATCTGGAGTAGATTGTGAAGATTTTGTGGCTTCTTGTTGAACAGACATACGCTCAGCCAATCCCTGCATCATCTGATACAAGGACTCAACATGGCCTGCTAGGGTTTGTGCCGGAGACAGTGTAGATCCACTTACATCCATTCTAACCTCGTCTCCGTGAGTGGGCCGGTTATAATGTTAGGAACCCCTCCAACCGGCACAACACAACCCGGAATCTACTCTGCCAGTCAGGTGTTCACTGGAGCCCCTGATGGTGGGGACAGACTGGGCCGCAGACTGGCAGAGGGTCGTGAAGTGCGTACCGGCTGGGGAGAACCCAGGCAAGAAGAGTCAGGTCCACGCAGAGGTCAAGGCCGGCAGCAGACAACAGTATCGATGGAAAAGCTGAGGTCAAGGGTCACAGGCAGATAGCAGAATGGGTAGACAGTTCCGGGATCAGGGTCACAGGAAACACAAGCGAAGTTCAATTCAAGCCAAGGGTCATACACGGGGAGTCAAATAGAGATATCAGGATACAGGATCAGGAACTAGCAGGTCAGCAGACTGGAGCACAGAAGCTATAACCGGCAATGAGGCAGCAGACCTCCTTGCCTTAAATACAGACAAGGACCAATCAGCATTGGAAGACACTCCTGCAGAGTAATTACAAGTATCCAGCAGGGCCAATCAGGGCTTGTCCCTGAGCTACCCAGTTGCAGGCTAATGCCTGATAATCAGCACTATAGACTGGCTATTAATGCGCATGCGCCCGGCTACCAGCACCGCCAGGACGCAGCGCTAATGAACTAGCGTCCGGCCGTCCCGTGACCGCCGGGACACTGGGGCGCATGGGAAGCGAGCCACGGCGGCTGTGAGTACCGCCGCGGCTCGTGACAGTGAGCAAAACAGGGAATGTGATGGAATTCACCCAGCTGTAATGCTCTCACAATATTGGTGGCGATATCAGAAATGACATATCCTGAGGAGAGTCAAAGCGGGATAAGCCATGTTGCAATGACATCCTTTAATTTTTGTAACAGATTGTCAGCTGTATGCCTCTTAGTGAAGCCGGTGATACACAGAGTAGCCTGCCTCTGACAAATGTGACGTACTTGGGAACATGCTGCTGATGTTCCTGCTGGTGAAGGCGAATGACCAACCCAGTGGGCTGTCACAGTCAAATAATCTAGTTTGACCTGTTCTGCTTGTCCACATATCTGTGGTTAAGTGTACAGTGAGTAGAATGGCATTTTGCAGCCCAATAATAACATTTTTATGAACCTTCTGGTAGAGGGGAGGAATAGCTTTTCTACTAAAATGGTGTCATGATGGAATGTGGTAATAGGGACACAAGACCTCAATTAACTGTCTAAAACCAGCTGCATTAATTGTGGATATTGGACGCAGATCTAATATGAACACAGTCGCCATGGCGTCTGTGATCCGCTTTGCGACTGGGTGACAGCTTTCATACTTGCTTCCTCTTGCAAAGGATTGTTTAACAGTCAATTGTTGTAAACTACTAAAAGTCTTCTTCTTGGTCTGCTTCTGGGATGAAGATTCACCCATAGCAGCAGCAACAGCAGCAGCAGTGGGACTAACGCTCAAGAATTCTTCAGAGGAATCAAGGATAGTGCAGGAGTCATCTAGCCTTAGCAACTTGGATGCAGGACTAACTCCGATAGCTACTGAGGATATTGATGAGGACGGTGTTGTGGGTGTAGATTGCAGGTGTCGGGATGTAGGTGAGAGAAGGGTCCTAGCTGATGATGGACTGCTTGTTGTCATTTTTTTACCATAACTTTCTGATTTTATCAACATCTTGCCATGAACTGGCATCAAATGGCGTAACATGGATGAGGTTCTTAGATGGTTAAGGTCCCTCCCTCGACTAACTGTGACTTTACGTACACTACAATAGGCTAGACAACTGTTGGCAGGATTTGGGTAGAACTAATTCCACACATAACAAGTGGTCTTATGTCCAGACATGACAATGGCCTTCTTCTTATCACGTTCCAGAACGGCTTCCACTGGTGCAGGACTTACACAAACAAGATCATCCTCATCAACATCCTCATTGGCGTCCTCTTTGGCTACACAAATATCCCCCTCATTCTGTTCCAATTCCAAAGTGGCATCCTCAATTGGTGTATCACCGGCTACACCCGGCCTGTTCAGGCACACATCAGCAGAAATGCTGAAAGGGGCCTTCTTTATGGGTACACTATCAGAATGGTCACGATTAAATATAGCACATGTGGATGGACTCTCCTCAGGTATTGGTGTCATTTCTGAATCTGAGCATTCATTTTCCTCTAATGCCTTACTGTTTTCCAGCTCGGTTATTACAGCTCGGCTATTACACGCAAAAGTATTTGGGCACTACTTTTGGAGTCCGAATTACTTGGTCTTGCTTGGTCACGAGTGACCTTACCAGAAGATGCCTCAGTAACAGTTTTAGATCTCGCACTCATAAAGAAAGGCGAAGGCCTCATTCTTTCTTTGTCACTGCGTGTGTAGAATGGCATGTTGGCAAAAAAAAATTTCAGCAGATAACTTTGCTTGTATTACAGCTCTTTTTTTCTTGACGACGGTAATAGGTGTCTTTTAAGATGTTTGTTTCCCTGACTTAAAAAGACTATGTACTTTTACATAGGCTTTACCAGATGACTTAAAGGTATTACTATCATCAGGACCGGTGGGAGCAGCTGCTTGCTGCTCCTACTCTTCTGTGTACTGCTGTGAATCTATTTGGACAACACCAAATTCAGAAGAAAAGCCTGCAAGGACTAGTTTTTGTATTTCAACAATGACAATAGCAATGGAGCTCTTGTCTTTGGGTGTATATAACACCATACACTTTTTGGTGCAAATTCAGAAGAAAAGCCTGCAAGGACTAGTTTTTGTATTTCAGCAATGACAATTAGCAAAGCAGCTCTTCTTTTTGTTCTACCTATATAACACTGTAGAATTTTACTGCAAAATTACACTAACCCTGACAGCACCAGTTTCTTTATTTTTATGCAATGAGAATTACCAATGCAGCTCTCCTTTTTGTGTGTTACCTATATAACACAGTAGAATTGGACTGCAGAATTACATCAACCCTGTAAGCACTATTATGTGTATTTTTTTGCAATGAGATTTAACACTGGAGCTCTCCTATCTGTGTGTTACCTATATAACACAGTAGAATTGGACTGCAGAATTACACCAACCCTGCCAGCAGTACTAGTATTTGTATTTTTCTGCAGTGAGATTTAACACTGGAGCTATGGAGCTCTCCTGAATGTCACTGTTTACTTTCTTACACTGCTACCACCCTCCTCTTTCAATTCTCTAACTTTGCCTGCCCAACTGCTCTACACTCTATGCTACCCCTTCTGTATCCCTCTCTGAAATGGCGCTAGATTGCCGTGGAGGGCAGTATTTATAGATTCCAAAACTTGCGACATCCGAGATCCGACGCCGCCACAAAGGCGATTTTCCTCGTTTTAGCGCAAAAGTAATCCCCTAAGTTCGGGTGTGTGAGCATCTCTAGTTATAATGGGTATAGGGATACATATTTTCATTGTGAAAATATTGGGGTTGAGGGAGAAGGTGGTGTTGTAACTGAGGTTTGAAGCTATAAAGTGTAGGACCTTGAGAGGGGAGTGGTTCAGTATGTGGACACGGGTGAGGTTAATGGGGTCTAATTCTGGAATGATAATCTGGTATGGTGCAGTATGGTTGATAGATAGTTGTAGAAAAGATGAAAGAGAAGATACCTGGGAAGTGGGTGCTGTAGGATTGTTGGTGATATATGCAGAAAGAAGGTCTTTGAGATGTGTGAGAGTATTGTTTATTAAGGGTGTGCACCGGCCACTTTTAGTGTTTTGGGTTTTGGGTTCTGATTAGCTTGAGGTTTTGGGTTCTGATTTGTTTTGCCAAAACACCTGACGAAAGGTTTTGGTTCTGATTTAGGGTTTTGGGTTCTGATTTATTTTTAAAAAAGCATAAAAAGGGTTAAAATCAAGTTTTTTGTTTATTTTTCACTCCTACGCTCTCATTAACCTCAATAACATTCAATAACAATCATTTCCACTAATTTCCAGTCTATTCGGAACACCTCACAACTCACAATATTGATTTTAGGTACATTATTTGATTTTTTGGTACAGCAGCAACAGTGAACGTATTTTGAAATAGCAGTACCTATTTTTTGGTACAGCAGCTACAGTGAATGTAGTTTAATATCTGATACGCATCTATGTGGACTGCGTAGTGGAGTGGCCCCGGTACCCAATTTGGTACCGGGGCCACAATATATCACCCTCAACTGGTCTGAATTCCACTGCACATATGGCTGTTCCTACATCCTCTGCAGCATATAGAGGGTGTAGTTCGAGTGCGTCACTACCTCTTGTTTTTGACGACCATGGTACAGAGCATTCATCATTGAGATCCCATCAAGTATGTCAAAGACAGACAGTGTCGAAGTGTTATTTGTTGACTTTGTGAACAAAAAAACTCCCTGTTGCAAATCTTTGTGCAATGAAGAGTGACTTTTTCATTTAAAGGCTCAAGCTTTCAAGTGTAATGTTTATAACATCATTACACCAACAGGTAAAAATCCTTTTAATTGGGATAATGGAGCCACAAAGGAAATTGCACATATGTAATGCCCACACAATGTTACTGGCGTTGTCTGACACCACAAATCCCCAGGAGAGTCTAAGTGGGTTAAGCCACTGAGAGATTATTTCCCTCAGTTTCTGGACTGATGCACCACTGGACTCAGCAAGGACAGAGCACTGGACTGATGCACCACTGGACTCAGCAAGGACAGAGCACTGGACTGATGCACCACTGGACTCAGCAATGACTTTTTTGGTTTTTTTTTTAATATTTTTTTAAAAGGATTTTTGTAGAATTTTTCTTTTTTTTTTTTTTCTTTTTATGGAAGAATTTTTAATACTTTTAAAATAAATATGCACTTAGCAGAACAAAGCACAGGACAAAAGCACCGCTGGACTCAGCAAGGACAGAGATCTGGACTAATGCATCACTGGACTCAGCTAGGACAGAGCACTGGACTGATGCACCACTGGACTCAGCAAAGACAGAGCACTGGACTGATGCACCACTGGACTCAGCAAGGACAGAGCACTGGACTGATGCACCACTGGACTCAGCAAGGACAGAGCACTGGACTGATGCACCCCTGGACTCAGCAAAGACAGAGCACTGGACTTATGCACCACTGCACTCAGCAATGACTTTTTTGTTGTTTTTTTTATGTTTTTTTTAAAGGATTTTTGTAGAATTTTTCTTTTTTTTTTCTTTTTATGGAAGAATTTTTAATACTTTTAAAATAAATATGCACTAAGCAGAACAAATCACAGGACAAAAGCACCACTGGACTCAGCAGGACAGAGCACATTACAAAAGCACCACTGGACTCAGCAGGACAGAGCACTGGCAAAAGCACCAATGGACTCAGCAGGACAGAGCACAGCACAGCACAGCACAGCACGAGAAATAGCAGGACAGAGGACCACCTAACACACCCTCCCTCTTCCCTGATCAATGCCCCAGTGAAGATGGCGGCGGCAAGCGGGGAATTTAAAGGTTCCGAGTATCGCGAGATCCGACAGTGGGATTATGACTCACAGCCTCGTTTTAAGTTTCAGAATCGGTGGGAATACCCGGACATCGCTCGGATCTGACTCGGATCCGCAATGTTCGGGGGGCTCGGATTCCAGGAATCCGGGTGCGCTCATCCTTATTGTTTATTTAGGTTAGGTTTTGTTCTAAATTGTGCTCCATATGGGTGCGGATTGTATTTGTGTCCCTAATACTTTGATACTATGCGGTCATCTGAAGCTATTCCACATAACGTGGCTCTTTGACCAGCTCATCATGGAAGTTGCCTTCAGCAGTATTGCCACCTAGAATGAAGGGGAAACCCCAAGGACAAGTTATTACCATGCTAAATTATGTGCCATTTTGTAAAAGATAGGGAAATTAACTTTGTGTGTTGGGTTAAAAATGATTCTTAATTACTTCAGACTATATTGGCTCCTATAAATGTATGACTTTTGTTTTTGGTGGGTAAATATTTTTTTATAACCTAAAAAGTTATTGTAACTTAAATTTAATATACCTGGTTGTATGATAGGCTCCATGATGGGTGAGCAACGTCTGGTGTCAATGTGGCCCACCCCTTGCACCTCCTTATCCAAAAAGCCCATTTCCCTGGTCATAAGTGGAATGAGGTCTAATGGGGCCAGGGGGACCTCCGCCTGTCCGTTGCACATCCCTGCAGTTCTCAGTTGTTTTGTCTTTAAGGCAATACTTAAAGTCAGACCACCTGTGTAAAAAGAGAAAGTAAGAAGAATGAAAGCATTCGGAAAACCTTGGTTCTATTCATAAATGTAGCACAATTCCATACTTACCTTTTTTTCACCTCGGACACCGTGGGTCTTATTGGAGGCACAGAGTTGACCTCATTTGTTATTTCACCCCAAATTCGAGTTTTTGATGTTGCCGCATGCAGACGAGGAGTGGAGTTGAGCCTATCAACAGCCAATTCAACTAAAATTTCAATTTTTGGATTGGTGAAATTGGGCTGGCACGGTTTTATCCTAGCTGAAGTGGCAGATCCAGAAGTCCTTGTTCAGACATAGAAAAAAATTAAAACCATCAAAAATTATTCCTTCTCCTAAGATGCTAAGTAAAAGGGTGGAACCTACGGTCATATAACTTACCACAAAATGTAGGCAAATCCTTGCAGTCAATTAAAATTAAGCTTATATTTATTGTTACCTGCAGCAAATTCAGTGTTTAAACATTAATAAAATGCTGTACTTCCAGCTAATGATATGTGTACTGGCCAATATTACATAATGAGAAGTTGTCATGCACTCTGCAACACATCCGCTCCTGTCTGCTCCTCATTGTCATCACTGCTAATCAGGCCTGCCACCAGAAATTGCAGGGCCTAGTACAAATGTTACAGACAGGGCCCCCCTCCTTCCTTCTCTCACCCCACCTTCATTTTTAAATTATTCTCTAGCCAACATTTGCTTCCCCCCATTCTCTACAGTCACCCCTCATCCCCGGTTCCATCTAACCCCTGCAGTAGTTTATTTGCCTCTCTGTGTCTTCTTGTTGTCTCCTTTCGGCTCCTCTTTATTGACAGCGCTGTGACTTTATTAAGGCTGGGACTGGAGCAAATAGCGGCAACTGTGGGGCCCTGACAACTTGGGAGCGAAGGCAGACATGCTGTCTACAAGGGGGCCCACTGCTGCATCTTTAATTATACGCAGAGGTCTCTCCCCACATGACTCTCCATTAGAGATGAGCGGGCTCGGATTTCTGAAATCCGAGCCCACCCGAACAGTGCGGATCCGACGGGATCCGAGCACTGTTCGGAAACTTCCGGGCGGCAAACGGAGCCAAACCGAGGCTATGACATCCAAGTCTCGCGTCGGATCTCGCGAGACTCGGATGTCATAAATTCAGCGCTAGTGGCCGCCATCTTCATTCTGGCTGCGATCACTCGTGAGAGAGGTTGCAGTTAGGGAGCTCCTGTCCTTGTTTTAATATTAGTGGTACTTTTGTGCTTTGTCCAGTGCTCTGTTCTGCTGAGTCCAGTGGTGCTTTGTCCAGTGCTCTGTCCTGCTGAGTCCAGTGGTTCTGTGTCCTGTGCTCTGTCCTGCTGAGTCCAGTGGTGCTGCCTGTGTCCTGTGCTCTGTTCTGCTAAAAAATAAATTAAAAATTATCCAAAAATTATAAAAAAATAAATTTAAGAAATAAATTAAAAAATTATAAAAAAATTATCCAAAAATAATTGTAAAAAAATATAAAAAAAATATTTTAAAAATACTAGGTACTGCTGTATAACTCCAGTCCAGTGGTACTCTCCTGTGCCTCAGATAATTTGTAAAGGCTTTGCCGAGTGTGTGTGGTTTAGGGGTACGCTCTCTTGTGCTGCATATAATGGAGTACAAAAATTTGGAGGATAAAGTAGGGAAAGATCAACACCCACTTCCTCCTCTTAATGCTGAAGCTGCTGCAGGCCATGTCACCAGCCAGACTGAGTCCTCTTCAATACGGGATTCATCTGAGGAATCCTGCAGCGGTACGCCTACTACTGCCGCTGCTGCTGTTGCTGCTGGTAGTCGGTTATCTTCCCAGAGGGGAAGTCGTAAGAACGCTACGTCTTTCACCAAACAGTTGACCGTCCAACAATCATTTGCCATGAGCACCAAGTACGACACTAGTCATCCTATGCCAAAGCGGATAACTGCGTCAATAACAGCAATGTTGGTTTTAGACGTGCGCTGCATACTCTGTCTGATTTAGCAGAAGCTTGGCATTGCCCTTGATAAGCAAATAGGCTTTCCGTGATATTACATTGTCAGGGATTAGGCTAAACAGAGTGTCATGGTATTTGAGATCCCTACCTTACCTACACACAGCGTATGCAGCGCTGCTATTTGTTCTATCATATTAATGTTTAGATAGGGTCTCTCCATATTAACACACTCCGCTTGCTCACATCACCCAGTGAAGCAAGCGCTATATAAGTGCCAACTTTTATACACGTTAGGCAGCGTCTTTAACAAAAATACAGTATCTATATAATCGTGAGTGCTTTAAGATCTTACATGACCTTTAATCAGGCCACTTTAATCGCTGCTCTATTACAGATCTCTGTACAGTGATCATCATGCATATTTTTGCAGAACCAATTTAAATACATAAACAGGGTCTCCTAGAATACGTACTATTTTATTTAAAGGAGTTTTAAGGGGCATTACACTCTAATAGAGAGACTCATCATTTCTGAATAAAAAAAATGCTCTAATTCTTGTTAAGTTCCCAAAAAGAGGAACTGCCATTTCTATTACTACTTTCTTTCTTTATGTAGTTTCCAAAAAGAGGAAATGCCATTTCTATTACTACTTTCTTTCTTTATGTAGTTCCCAAAAAGAGGAACTGGCAATTCTATTACTACGTTCATTGTTTGTGTAGTTCAAAAACGAGGAACTGCCATTTCTATTAATATTTTCATTGTTTATGTAGTTCCCAAAAAGAGGAACTGCCAATTCTATTACTACGTTCATTGTTTGTGTAGTTCAAAAAAAGAGGAACTGCCCCTTCTATTACTACGTTCATTCTTTATGTAGTTCCCAAAAAGAGGAACTGCCATTTCTATTACTACTTTCTTTCTTTCTTTCTGTATTTGCAAAAAAGAGGAACTGCCATTTCTATTGCTACGTTTTTTTTTTTTTGTAGTTCCAAAAAAAAATAACTGCGGCCTTAACTGCTATGTTGGTATTAGACGTGCATCCGGTGTCCGCCATCTGTGCAGTGGAATTGAGACCAGTTGAGGGTTTTATATTGTGGCACCGGTACCAAATTGGGTACCGGGGCCACTCCACTATGCAGTCCAGACAGATGCGTATCAGATATTAAACTACATTCAATGATGGGGCCAAATCCAAAATGAATTAAAATGACCTGTCATCGTCAAAAACAAGAGGTATTGACGCGTTAGAACTACACCCTGTATATGCTGCAGAGGATGTAGGAGCAGGCAGATGTGCAGTGGAATTCAGACCAGTTGAGGGTGATATATTGTGGCCCCGGTACCAAATTGGATACCGGGCCCACTCCACTACGCAGTCCAGAAATTTACCTCGGTCCAACGTTGTGGACTAAAAACAATATTGTGAGGTGTGAGGTGTTCCAAATACACTGGAAATTAGTGGGAATGATTGTTATTGAATGTTATTGAGGTTAATAATAGCGTAGGAGTGAAAAACAAACAAAAAAATAGATTTTAGCACTTCTTATGCTTTTTTAAAAATAAATCAGAACCCAAAACCCTAAATCAGAACCAAAACCTTCCGTCAGGTGTTTTGCCAAAACAAATCAGAACCCAAAACCTCAAGCTAATCAGAACCCAAAACCCAAAACCCAAAACACTAAAAGTGTCCGGTGCACACTCTTACTCTCCATCTCAGATGCAGTTGCTGCCTAGAAATGGCGTCCGCTACCTCCCTTAATTCACGCGGAGGCCCCCACCCCTAATAAATTTGTTTGGGCCCAGGGCTGGTGGTGCCCCACTCTGCTATTGGGCCCCATACAGCTGTACTCCCTGTACCCCCCTGATGGCGGCCCTGCTGCTAATTACACAGAGCTGAGCAGTTAGGAGAACACACAATTGGAATGTGCTATGGGCCATAGCACCAAGTTTATTAAATGACAGCAAATTAACCAAAAGAGGATATGTAATGTAACACTAAGGATCATATGCTCATAGATACAGTCCCAGAATGTAGTTTTCTCACCATTACATCCTCATAATCAACTAACTTATTGTTGTTACAAGTACAATTGCTCCCTTTAGATCAAACAATAATACATTGAAATAGCATTGTTGTGTGACTGTCACTGCTTGTGACCCTTCCTCTCACATAGCTGTGTGTTTGTATAGGAACCCTACCCCCTTCGCATTGCTGTTTGACTGTATAGGTCCCCCCTCACATTGCCGTGTGACTGTATAGGACCCCACCTCACATTGCTGTGTGACTGTATAGGAATACTGAATACTCTCCATTATCAAGATTGCACTGTGTGTGTACTGTCTACTTCTATTATCTGAACTTTATTATTCTGTGTGAAATATTACAAACTGTCAGTGTCTCTGGAGATCATTAATTCATTACAGCTGTCAGAAACTGCCATTACTAGAGGCTTTATTCTGTGGTTTTCAATCAATAGCTGTGTTCTTTTTGTAAATGATCTTCAGTTACTCTGGATGTTTTTATCATATTCAAATAAATCCACGGTTGTTTGAACTTCCCGCCTCTATCTTGCATTGAATTACCTACTGATCCTACAACAAGTGTTGAGCAAAATCATAATTGTTTAATTTGGCCTCACACATGATGAGATCTTGTCATAAATCTCTTTGTGCAGCTGGATGACTTCTGCTACTGTTTTCAAAAGATGACTGTACACAAAGGCCTATAGCATCTTCCAACTGCATTTTCTTACAGGCATAATTGCATAGGACCATTATCAGGCATTGCATAAATTTTAGTGTTATACACATTGCAATATCATATCAATTGACCAGAATTGCCTGTGAAATCGCTGCATGTGGCAAGATTAAATCTCTACCCTGCACAATACTCAGCATAGGTTAAATACTTCTATAAAGTATACTTCTATTTGAAATATATCTAAAATATCTGCAGAGAATAGCTCAGAATTGCCCGAATATATTAGTACATTTAAATTTAGCTTTCCTTACAGAATTAAATCTCTAGTTTCAGGATTACACGTAGGGACAAACATACTTTTGAGTTCAGCTTCGTCCTCATTTCTCGGTTTCCTTTGACGTGTTGAAACCATACACACTACAGCTAGTATCCAGAAGTAATGCAAAATTCCTAAAAGTAATATAATAATAAATATATTAAATGAATGCAAATGTTCAAAATATCCTAGCATTATACATATTATTGTATGCCTGCCCCCACATATCTTTAGGTTAAAGTTGCCTACTTTCAGGCAGTGTAGTCCGGGAGAGGGACGTGACTAGATGGCGGGAGGGGGCGGGGCTTGGCCAATCACATAATTTTGGCCCCGCCCCAGCGATGAAAATGCCGTTTTGTCGGGGAGGGGGTGGGGCGTTATTTTAACCAGAGAATTGTGGGATGCGGGAGACTTGCCTGCTCTCCCTGGAGTCTGGGAGACTGAGCCAGATTTCGGGAGTCTCCCGGACATTCCGGGAGAGTTGGCAAGTATGCTTTAGGTAACTTATTTACCTTACCCATACCTCAATTACATACTGCTTGAGTTACCAATTCTACACTGTTCTTTCTCTCCCATAGCACCTTGAATAAGTATCACAGTAAGCTGCAAAACACAGGCCCTTTTAATGCTTATGATGCTCAAGCAGAGAACCTGCAAATTTTAACCCTTGGAATGTAGTGAAACTATATATTGGGGATTCAAAGCATTAACTAGCCTTAGCAGGCAGAACATTTTCTTCTGACCAGAGAGACACATAAAGCTAATTGGGACCAGAGGTCAACACCTCGGAGCAGGGAAAAAGTTAATTGAAAAATGGCAGACGGGTTCTCTGCAATTGGTGGTCTTTGGACTTCAAAGTGGCGGTCTCTGTATTGCAATGGACGTCTCTGTTAAGCAATTGATAGGTCTCTGTAATCTGCAATGGGTAATATCAGTGCATTTTGGTGGTCTTTGTGCAAATGTAGGGTGTCTATGCAAGGAGAGATCTGAGCAAGGGGGTCATGACTGTGCGTTGGGGGTAAAGGTAAGTTAAGGTTCAAATTACCTTTTAATTGGCTTGTTCTCCGATCCCCTTCTCTTCTTTTTTCGGAAACCTCGCAGAATCACTGCTAGATCTTCTCCGTTCTCGCGTGGGTGCGTGTGGCTCCTCCGTGCTGCGCTCCTCAATGACAATGTCCGGCGTGATGGCATTACGCCCGACATTAACTGCGAGCATGGAGGAGGGGACCAGGGAGGGAGCCAGAGCCACATTGTCACCTGACGTGACCGTGTGACTGCAAGGTAAGTTGCCCAGTCGAAAAGACAGCCCTGAAAATGGTGGCATCTAGGGCCATATAACTTACCACAAAATTCAAAGCAAAAATAGCATCCCCAACAGCAAAAAAATATTTCTGTCATGCATAAATTGCCAGGGCAGACTAATGAATTGAGTGAGAGCTGTATAGCGGGAACCGGAGTGTTCTCCAGTGTAAGCGACATTGCGCAAGGGCCCAATCCCCCTCCAGTAACCTGGATACTTAATTTAATTGACAGCTGTGTCAGACATATGCATTACGCTGTTCTGTGCGTGACGTGCTGATGCACCTACATGCAATGAGAACCGATAGCTATGCAGGATGTTGACATATGTGTTGGTGGAAAAATGAGAGCAACAATGTTCTTGCATACCGAGTTGCGGGTGCTAACAGCAACAATTGACCGCTGTTTTCAACCCGCAGCTTAGTATGTCACCAATGAGCAGAAATTTCATGCATATCGGGCTGTCCGCAGGCGTCTGTGGTTGCAATTCGGGTGGCATCTGTCTGTTGTGCAATTGCAGTGCCGATTTAGCGACCTGAGGAGAAGGCAGCCTGACCTCTCAGCAGAATTAAGGGCAAAGATAGCAGAGCATAAGTGCGCCTGAAATTACATATTATAGGCATTGTTAAAAGTATTATCAAACACACACAGAAAAACACACCAACAAATTTGGACACATATTTGAAAATCACTCTTATGTACTCGGCTATTCCTACTGACTAAAGTTTCCTCATTTATTGATCTTACTTTGCCAGGTTTATTTCATTTTTGTAGGTGGCAGTTAACATTTGATTTGCATGTAGTGATACGGTTATGAAAATATAGTAATTAATAGTATTTCAACAAAGATATATATAGCAAAGTGCAACTGTGAGCCCACCTAAAAAGAAAATGTTCCTAATGTTCCGACATTCTTATTGTCGCTAACTTGGATGAAACTATTATTAATGCTCATAACTGTGTTTCCATGAACATTTCTGAATTTTGCAACATTAAGCATTTTGTGGTTCAGCAGCTATCTGACAAACCATTCAATAAATGCTGACACAATCCGTATTTGGTTTGTGACAAAAAAATACATCCTAAAACATATAACGGGTCATGTTTCTCAACAGGAAGCCAACGCATCCCCCACCACCAACACCGCCATGAGGAAGGCCCACCGGAGGAGGAGGTGGTCCAGGAGGAGTCAGCAGCAGAAAATGTTGAGGAGGTGGTGGCCCAGGAGGAGGAGGCAGCGGTTGCCCAGGAGGAGAGTTTTCCAAGCTCCCCACTCCTGTTCCGGAGCACATCTGAAACATGTCAGCAGCCAGTGGTGCTGGTGGAAGAAAGTAAATACAGGGTTATTGTAATGTTTGTAAGAGTTTTGACAACTTATTTTTATAGCAGAAACACCTTGACATGAGAAAGAGTTTTACCTTCCCATTATCACACCAGAGGGCATCCTAGGCACCCCCAAAGTGGAACCTGCTCCCCCCCTCATCTTGTCTTGTGTGCAGCTGGCTGGTACAATAGTGGCTGTCTTGAAAACTGCAGCCTGGGGAGTGAGACTTTGCTTGACAACATGAAGGTAGAAAAATTGAGGAAAAAGCACACTATTGTACTATATACTTCTTATAAACAACTATTTATACTACATTATGTGCTCAACATAATACAAAACTTTGACCGTTATTTTTGTAACATACAATTTGTGCATTCTACAAAGCTTGCAAAATGCATATAAATATACCCCTAGACCTATAGTATGCTACCATACAAGGGTGCAGTTTCTAAATTTTGATATTTATTTTTCTGCTGACAAGGAGTTGATGGGCCAGACAAGACCCCTGAGTCAACGTTTAATCAATGTAATAAAAAAGCAGGAAAAAAGAAATATTAAAAAAAAAGCCAAAATTGGGCAAAAAATTTAAATACCCTAAAAAAATTACTAAAACGGTTTTATTAAGTTTACTTTAAATTTGTTACTATTGTTTTCTAATTAAATTTGTTTCTTTTGTTAAAAAGCTTGTATTGTGTTTGATTCATTTTACAAATGGTTATTCAGATTTTCTAAGCAAACCAATGAGTTAAAAAGCAATGGGGAAAGAGACCGGGCACATCTCTAATATGATCATAGGGGCAAACCCAGAGTTAATGCCAGGCTTAGTGGCAAAGTTTCCCAATTTTACAAACAACAAGCACCTGTTCATGGGTGCAAGGGCAACAAGGATCCTGACACTTTAGGATTCACAAAGACCAGTGGTGTTATAGGTGAACAAAGTTACTTAAAAAACAAGGGACCACATATTTTAATGTCCATTACAACCACAAGTACACAACCAACACAGTAGTGTTTGGTAAATAACTAACGGGTAGTCAGTCATACACAAATGAAGGTTAGAAAGGTTCAAAACATTGTAATGTTTCATTCTAATGCATACCTTTCACAGACGCAAGTATAGCAGAAAACGTCCTTGTGAAGGAACATTGTATTCACCCGTGGATGTACAGTGCGTGAGTACATGGTAGTTGCACCCATAGCTGGATTAAGGGGGGCACGTGCCCCGGGCCCCACTCTCCCCGAGGCCCCCCCCCTACTGTTGACTGTGATCCCCCTCCCACTCAGTGATAGGCCAAACATTCGGCCTATCACTGAGAGTTCTTGTGTCACATGGGACGTGCACCACATGACAGGTGCCGTCCCATGTGTGAAGTCCTGCAGAGAGCGCGCAGCGCGGATGGAAGAAGGTAAGTGTTATGTTTGTTTTATGTTATGTTATGTCATGTCAATGCAGAGTGTGTGTGTTTGTCAGCATTTGAATGCAGTGTGTGTGTGGGGGTCAGTGATTTAATGCAGTGTGTGTGTGGGGGCCAGTGATTTAATGTAGTGTGTGTGTGGGGGCCAGTGATTTAATGCAGTGTGTGTGGGGGCCAGTGATTTAATGCAGTGTGTGTGTGGGGGCCAGTGAGTTAATGTAGTGTGTGTGGGGGCCAGTGATTTAATGCAGTGTGTGTGTGGGGGCCAGTGATTTAATGCAGTGTGTGTGTGGGGCAGTGATTTAATGCAGTGTGTGTGTGGGGGGGGGCAGTGATTTAATGCAGTGTGTGTGTGTGTGGGGGGCAGTGATTTAATGCAGTGTGTGTGTGGGGGGGCAGTGATTTAATGTAGTGTGTGTGTGGGGGCCAGTGATTTAATGCAGTGTGTGTGTGGGGGGCAGTGATTTAATTCAGTGTGTGTGTGGGGGCCAGTGATTTAATGCAGTGTGTGTGTGGGGGCCAGTGAATTAATACACTGTGAATGAATGTAGTGTGTGTGTGGGCCAGTTAATGAATGTAGTGTGTGTGTGTGTGTGGGGGGGCCAGTGAATGAATGTAGTGTGTGTGGGGGGGGGCAGTAAATGACTGTAGTGTGGGGGGGAGGGGGGTTGTCTTAATATAATATAGGTAGGCTATTTAATTTAATTGTGGAGTGCACGTGGGGGCTAATTATTGGGTGCTATTTTATTTGTGGGGTGATGGTGGGGCTATTTAATTAAATAGTGGGTCCTATGAATTTAAGATGGAGTAATTGGACCTTTAATTTAATGCTAGGGTGGTGAGCTTATAATTGATTGTGGGCTGTTTGGGGAGAATGAGGTCTATTTATTAAATGTGATTATAAATTATTTAATGCCTGGAATTGTAGTGGGAAATGGTAATATTTGTTAAATGTAAATGCTATTTAAATTATTGTTCGGGTTGTTTGGAGGGAGAAAAATAGGTTTATATATTAAATGTGTTTGCTATCTAATGTCAGGGTTGGTTGGAGGGAAAGAGATCTATTTAGCAAATGTGAATATTATTAGTTTAATGTTGGGGGCTGGAGGAAGACCTAATTATAAAACGTGAGTGCTATTAATTTAACACTGGGACTGTTTGCAGTTTTCTAAATTTTATGTACCCATTTTTTTTTCCCGAATAGGGCCTCCAATATTGCAGGATCCAGACAACCAGCAAATGAGCTAAAGTAACTAGCAGCCACAAGTGGTGACAGTGAGAAGAACAGGTAGGAGAGAGCAGGACTGAATCTGATTGGACAGTCCCGAATTTGGGTGACTGTCTCGCTTAGGACAGTTGGGAGGTATGTCCTGCTTCACTGTGTACTGCTCATGAAGGCAGAGCTGCGTGCACCTAACAGTAGTGCACACAGTATTGCCTGTGTATTTGTCTAAAATGATAACCATGTGACATCATAGGGGCCCCCCTGTCTTAAGTGCCCCGGGCCCCCCAAAGCCTTAATCCAGCTCTGGTTGCACCCGAAGTCATTAGGCTGCGTATATCACGATATGCATCTTGTATTCTGCATGACCGCTTTCTGCGCTCAGTATGCATCCTTTGATGACTCAGGCCCTCTGTGTTAAAGTGGATATTCATTTAAGGGAGCACACCCAAGAGAAAAAGCACTCCCACAGCCGCACTCCATGTTTGGCGCCCAGATTTCAAACGTTCAACCTTGGCTCCTGAGGAGCTCATGCAGATTGGTCACTCTCAGCTTACCCAGGCGGAGCATGAGAGACACTTTAAGAATAACCTGTACCTCTATTATGCCGAACCAGGTCATCTTTCATCCAACTGTCCAAAGAGGCTCGTAAACACAGGATCCTAGTTGGTGTCAAGGAGACCGATTTAGAATTCAAAAGTCCTTCTCCCTATAAGCGAGACTCTCCAGATTTTCTGGGTCTACCTTGGCTGAAGACTCACTCACCTCAATTTGACTGGCATATTGCGCAAGTTATATTGTGGAGTCTAGCAAACATTGTCTGCAATCTGGTTCACCTCCTACCTGTCCAGTTTCTGCCTTACCTTCAGCTTAGGCCTCATTCTGAGAAGTTTTTAGTAAAGTGACTGCTGAGAATCTTCCTCCTCATTGTCCTTGGGATTGTCCTATAGACCTTATTCCTGGTAAGAACATTGCAAGAGGAAGGATCTATTCTACCTCACTTCCCGAGACTCAGGCTATGTTGGAGTACATTGCTGAAAATCTTACACATGGATTCTTACGAAGATCCTCTTCTCCAGCAGATGCCTCCAATGCTTCATCGAATTTGCTAATTACTATCGACAATTTATTAAGAACTTCTCGCTCTACGCTCCTCTCACTTCTCTCATCCGCAAAGATGCTCATCCCAAGTCTTGGCCGTCTGAAGACATTTCAGTGTCTAAAGACAGCCTTCTCTTCAGCCCCATATCTAACACACCCAGATCAATCTAAGCCCTTTTTCTTAGAAGTGGACACTTCTCCTGTAGGAATCAGGGCCATCCTCTCCTAAAAGCAGGCCTCTGGGAAGTTCCATCCTTGTGGTTTCTTTACTAATAGATTTACTCCGAGTGAAAATAATTAGGGTATAGGTAACAAATAATTATTAGCAGTCAAATCTGAACTGAATGAATAACTTCATTTTCTGGAATGAGGCCAAACATTTGGTCACTGTGTTAACCGATCATAAAAATCCCACCTATGTCCAGTCTGCTCAATGTCTCGATGCATGTCAAGCTCCATTCTTTACTCACTTTACTTTACTCACCTCATTCTGACCTTCCAGCCTGGTACCAAGAATTCGAGGGCAGATGCTCTCTCCCGTTCGTTTGATAATTCTGACCTCTTAACGACTACTAATCCAAGTACCATTCCAGGGGCAGATGCAGGGTTTCTAGAGGGAGCATTCCAAATTTTTGCATGGAAAAGCCTATTTAATAGCGGCACTTGTACTTATACAATACCTGTTTTGTTATTGCCATCTCTGGATAGTGATAACAATAATATAAAAAATGCTTTATTCTTGAATAAAGCATTTTTAATGAATGTAGGTTTTTTTTAAAAAAAAATAATAATTATAAATTAAATCTATTGTTTTTAAACTTCAAATTTTATTTTTCCACATTAGGAGAACTGAAAGCCTAAATGCAGACTTTCGGTTCCAATATGCATGAGCACATCTGCAAAGATTGTTTCAATGAAGCAGTACATTAACCCTTACTTTTCAGGGCTAGTATCAACTGCCCAAGCAATACCTTGTTAAATTGCATTGATAATTGATTTTCTTTATCGTTGCAATAAGCAGTGATAAAACAAACATACGACTATAGCGGAAATAAGGTGCCTATTGATAAATAACATAATTGACAGCATTACTGACAGTCACTCACCTCACCCCAAAGATGCTGTCTGCTCCCATGTGTCCATGGTGTGGGGAAATAAGGACAGGGGCAGCTGCCACACTCAGGCTCCAGCACGTGATGATTCATACAAGCGTCCCTTCGTTCTCACTGAAGAGGGGGACACATACAAAATTGGAGAAAGAGGGTCAGACACAAAGGGGAAACAGACATGTGGGAAATGATAGAGGCAGAAATATGGGGGGGGGGGGGACTGGGGCAAAGGCCCAAACATGGGAAGTAAGGAGCAAAAAACATTGGGATTTCAATGTCACTATCTCCAGAGCAGAAGTGGCAATACATTATGCCATGCCACAGGTCTTATTAGAAGAAAAGCAACTGCTTTTGAAATATGTTTTAATTGAACATCTGGCTGCAGTTTCACAGAAAGTTCAAACAAACAACATAAAATACCATAAGGAATTGTTGGACACATAAACATGGTGTGGGGGGAATAAGAAGTCAGGGGAGACCAATATAGGAAACATGAAAGGGCTAAAGGCTGGGTACACACTACAGGGTTTTCAGCCAATTATCAGGCTAATCAAACGATAAACAAACTCTCAGCCCAATATTGCATTAGAGTGTGTGCTTTAACGATGAGCGTCATTCCAATTCTGCAGTGTGTATGCACTCATGACCGGCAGTGCCCATAGATCTCTGTGGAGTGTGAAATGTCACAATTTTTTCAGCCAATGGTTATGACAGATGAAGAGCACAGATCTGAAGGTAAATCGTGTAAAATATGTTTAGTGTGTGCACATGAACCAACATGCTGGAAAATGCATCGGGAGAAATTTTGCAGTGTGTACCTAGCCTAAGAGTGCTCAGGTGCCGGGCACCAGAGTAGAGGTTTGGGTGGGGCCAGAGCAAACAAAATGCCTGACCACTGCCTTATCTGTTGCAACAGGCAGTTTGTGGGCCATGGTGCAGAGAAAGTCGTGATGCAGCCTGTCCTTTATCAAGGAGATATTTTGCCTTCATGGGTGTCGACAGGAAACTATTTGTGATCAAGGGGTCCAATTTGTTACCAGGTTCTGGAGGGATTTCTGTTGGGATCTGGGATAAGAACTTAAATTCTCCTCCGGGTACCATCCACAGACCAATGGACAAACTGAGTGAGTGAACCAGGATTTGGAATTCTTCTTAAGAGGTTACACATCTGAATATCAATCTGACTGGTGTAGTCTTTTCGCCTGGTCTGAATTCACCCGTAATAATTACCTGCATGATTCTTCTGGTGCTATTCTGTTCTTTGTTGTTTATGAATTATATCCAATACTCCGTGAGTTCTCCTCATTCTCAAGTTCTTCTGTTCCTGCATTGGAATCCTTGATATGGGACTTTTCTCATACTTGGTGACAGGCTAAATCTAAAGTACTGGAGACTTCTCAACGCTACACGTTATTTGCTGAGCACCTATGTAAACCGGTCCCTTTTCTTCAAATTGGCTATAGAGTGTGGTTGTCCACTCGTAACTTGAGACTTCGTGTTTCCATTATGAAACTGGCTCCTTACTTCTAGATCAATGTTAATTTAAAGCAGCAATGTCTTGACCCCGCAGGTTATCTTAGGACCCGTCCAAATCATGCAAGTCAAAAATCCAGTGACATTCAAACTTCTCCTACCTCCCTCTCTTGAGGTTCATTGCGTCGTTCACATTTCCCTATTATAACACCTGATCCTTAATATATTCTTCAATGAACCATATGATCCCTTGACAAACAAAACAGATTCTAGGGTCTGATTCATTAGTGATCTTATCTGCTGTTTTTTTTTGCTTATCTTAAGCAAATCCACTCTGTGCATGCTCAGAAAAGGGAGATAAGAAGCAAAATCCACTGCGTAAGTGAAGAATTTCTTAAGTTAAGATGAAAATCCATCTTAACTTCACTCTTATCTCCCTGTTTCTTCTTAAAAATAAGCATCTTTACTTTTGCACAAGATAAGATCCCTAATGAATCAGGCCCCTGGAGAAGAATATGAATTCAAGCAAATTCTCCATTCCCGAATCTTCAAGAGGCATCAGCAGTACCTGGTCAATTGGAAAGGTTATGGCCCTGGGGAAAGGTCCTGGAGAAATGTGGAGGATATTCATGCACCACATCCCTTGTCCAAAAGAAGAGGAGAGAAGCATGAGTCAAAAGTAGAGACACCGAAGAAGGGATCAAAAAATTAGGAGTTTGATTGCACAGAAGGGGCCTACTAATTTTAAAAAGATTAATCAATCTAGCTAAAACAAATGGCCTGAACTATTGGTAGGGCAAGCAGTGTATTTGCACTTTGACATTAATGTGATGTGGCACTTCATTGCCACATGAGAATCTTCTGTTAGATCATTGTCTCAAATCTGCGCTTATGTCTACTATCCCTCCCATCCTCTGCCTCTTTGGTAGCTGTTTGACAGGAAGTACAGAGCAGCAAAACTGGCCACTCCTTTCATTTACTGACTGCTGAGCCCAAAAGCAGTTAAAAGCAGCATTCTAATTGATGGCTAATGATTGCCATTAACCCAAGTGCTGGAAACTCCTGGCTATCTGGCATATACCAAGTGCTAGAAATTTCAGGGCAACATGGTTAGCATTTTTGTCTAACAGCTCATGGGACATTAGTTTAATTCGCGAGCAGAGCCTTCTGTGCGTGTGTTAGGGAATTTAGACTGTAAACTCCATTGCGGCAGGGACTGGTGTGAAAAGTGAATATTCTTTGTACAATGCTGCAAAATGGATGGCATTATATAAATAAATAATACATCTGAGTGGTGAATGACTGGTGCTAGTCACCAGAGTGCTAGGAGTGGTCTAGAGGTTATGACTGCTTCCTGGACCTCTCCCTATGTCCTACAAACAAAGTGAGGTCAGTACCTGTCACGGATGCATCTCGAGTACCCGTCACCACCAGAAATCTATGATCTACATTATATCACCACCAGAAATCTGAGGGTTGAGGATCAGCAGGGCCACCATCAGGGGGGTACGGGGGGTACTGTTGTACCGGGCCCGGGCTCACCAGGGGGCCTGGTACAACAGCTTAGCACAGACTTACCTGGGGCCCGCCGCTGGTCTCCGCTATTCTGTGACAGATCACATGATCGCAGGGGGAATGATTCCTCCTCCCCTGCGATCGGATCCTGGTGCCTGGCTGTCACGGTGACAGCCAGGCTGAAGACAGAATAGCGGAGACCAGCGGCGGGCCCCAGGTAAGTATGTGTTGCTCATGGGGGGGGGGCGCTCATGGGAGGGGACCCCGCTCATGGGGGGGGGGGGGGGCGGTGGCACGGGGGCCCGTACTGGGCCCGATTTTTTCTGAAGGCGGCCCTGAGGATCAGCATTACTATCAGAGACATGGGGATCTTCATTGCATAGGCACAGGTTAGTACTGTCACCGTCATCACACTATTCATCCACCAACTTTCATACTCAGCTCTGATCTAGATTATGCAAGGGAGTAAAAGCCCATTTACAATTACTTCATGGGGCACTCTACTGTCTTATTCCACCAATTGTTAAAAACAACCAAATTGGAGACCAAATCAGCACATGCATGAGCAGAATTAGACACCTTAGTATGCATACCCATACATAACCTGCTGACATGAATATGTTGGCAGGCTCAATGCCGACACTTACAATATACAGACAGGTTTGCAATGTCATCAGTGTGATGGGCGACATTGTCAATGTTGCCAATCACACTGACGACATTGTAAACCTGTTGGTATATTGTAAGTGTCGGCATTTAGCCTGCCAATATTTTCATGTCGGAAGGTTAAGTGCCGGCATTCTCTCATTAGCTATTTTGACTGCCAACGGTTGGAAGACCTTGACAGCTACAAACTGATTCTCGTTAGTTAGGATGAAGGAAGACACTAACTCCTCGCATTTATAGCTACATTTATTGACTAATACACCCTCCATTTTAAAAGTACCCTTTCACTTTTGACTTAATTTGTAACTTGTATAGATTTTACTATTATCCCCACACACTGAAGGACACTGCCTGTCACCCAACTTTGCGTACACCTCGAGATCATCCGTCAACAACGCCCCCCCCAGCACCATGTGGAGGTAACGGTTTGTATCCAGGCGAGGATGGCAAGCAACACCTGCGGCAAGACTATCATGTAAGTCATAGAAATTTTTGTCTCCGTTATCAAGGTAATATACCATTTGTAGCAAGATTTTCTATATTCTTTAACAAACCACAGGCTGGGCTGTCCGCGTATATCAAGGCTGCTATTATCACTGGAGTAAGATTTTATACCCGTATGACCACTATTATTTTCTCCGATTTTTGCATGTGCCATTTTTGTATGACCAAGATCATAGAAACCATCATGAACACCCTTTTTGATGAGTAGGCTCACCACGAAGTACATATAGGGACTTGCTGGATTACCATTCCTACTGTTCCCTTGAGTTTCATTATAGGTGATTGCCCCTGTTTATATTCATTCATATGAACTTTACACAACCCATCGGGTTGTGGACTTTATTTGTTCTGGCCAGAACTTTTCCACCAATTGTACTGTGAATAAATATTTGTGTATTTTTATATTTCTCTCTGTGACACCATTCTTGCACATTCATTGCGCCAAGGGAGAATCTCTTTAATGAGTTTATTAATGACTGCAACAGATATCAATTTTCTAACTTAATTTTTCAGAAAGAATGAGGATTGTCTTGCAGTTCAATACACATGACCCTAAATAAACCAGCCATTTATTACAGAGTGCTGCCTGATGCAGATGTATAATTCTTACACTGAAATACTCAGTTCCCTCCATCATATCTCAGATAGAAGTTTTCCTCATGTATGGTGGGCAGCATACTGAAGTTACAGGCTTCTCACAAAAAAACAGGCAAACAAGTGTTTCAGTATGTGCTTCATTGTGACATATTGACCCTCTTTAAGAGAATTAACATGGACCTCTTGTTGCGGATAAGATGTTAGATAGAAATTCTTGGGAGGTTTAAGGAATGAAGTAAGCTCTGGAATGACAGTAATAAATTAAATTTTTCTTCTCTCCCAGGCTCCAGGCTTGAAAAAAAACTGGTGGTGATAAAAACAATCAAACTGAAGGAAGCTGCAGCAAGTTAATGGTGGTATTAAAAAGAAAACAACTGTAACTTGCATGATTCTCATGATGTTCATTGGCTATCAATTCAAGCACGTCATGAAGCTGGAGCGAGAGAGAGGGAAGGGGGAGGAAAGGCATATTACTGGATAATAATCTGAATTTACATGATAAAGTGTGACAATTGGCAATGTCAGCATATTCTTGAGCTCTTTCATAGCTGTCAGTAATAAAAAGTTTATGTAGAGATATACAGGCTGGGTGAGTCCATATGAAAATTAGAATGGGACTGTGACATTCAATTCATAAACTCATTGTCACAGCTGGCAATTTAGTATTATGTCACAAAAAACATATATTTCATGCTAAGTATTTTTATTACAGTTTTTTAGTAACCATTTTTCTTTGCCTCTTGGCCACCATCTATTTTGACATGTGCATTGCAATGTAAATTTGAAGGAGGAGACAGTCTTAGTATAGTATAAAAATAAAGATGCATTCTGCCACTTTAATTGTTACAATAAAAAATAATTATTTAAACTGTGCTTATGCTACAGTCAACTAGATTACAGTTTCTTCAGTCCATACACAGTGGCGCCAAATCTACAATGTTTAGACAATTTTCTTACAGGGCTACAATACATGGCATCCAAGTTGCCTTATATAAAAGAGCTCCTAATAACTAACATATGCATAAGTTTCCACAGCTTGACAGAACTTATTTGACATTCTCTTTACATATGCAATGCAGTTAAGTGTGAACTATTGTTCTCTGTTTTAACCATGTCAAACAAAATGTTTAAAAATGGTCCCTTATAATCAATACTTTAAATGATTTCTGATAAGTTCCAGAGACTTGCACATATACATTTGTGAATGTTATTAGAAGCTGTTTATATGCACAGATGCACTGCTCCTGCCGCACCAATGGTGGTTCCGCCGTGAAGTCACCTTGTATTTTAGGTCCAGCATTCTTTTAAAGTAGAGCTGTGTGCAGGTTCTCTTTTGTTAATTGCAAGCTATTTAAAGCATGCAGAAAAAATCCTTGCTACCTTGCTACCTTGTGAAAGGGACAGATTGCGAGTGTGCTCAGTATGTTAACTGGATACTAAGAAGCATACTGTCCTTCCCCTGCCAGTCCTCTGCTCCATAACAGCACTAAAGGGCTCACTGTGTATGTTCCCACAAACTTCACATCAACCTTAAACTTCAAAACATTTGCATGCAAATAAAGACACGTAGACCTGGATAAGTTATTAAAAAATTGTCAGAAATTTTATTGTAAGGATTTTATATTAACTAAACCTATGGTGGCGGAGAAAGGGCACTGCGTAACAGCTCACGAGCTGATAACACAAGATCACTTATTGGACTGGCACAAACCGCCGTAAGTCCGCAAACCACGGGGAACAAATCCCTACATACGTAGCGCTGAGTTGGCGTCAGAGTGACTGCCCCTTACAACTCACGCTGCCCTCCCTCACTGAGCCGGACAGGGACCCTCCTCACCGAAGGACCAAAAGGAGTTACTGATGCTTCAAAGGGGGCAGTGACCTACCACCAACTACCTGTGCGCCCATTAATCAGCCGCTGAACGCAGTGCTTTCCTACCCCCACTTTCAAAAAACCCAAATAAATTGAGGGATGGGTGGGTGGGATCTCGTGCTGCAAGTGAAGCCAAGCAGGAAGTACAGCCTGCTATATTCTATCAAGGTCCCTACCACGTGAGCCACCATTGGTCGGTACCCACCCCATGTTAAACCACACAGGTAATTATTCAGCTTGTTACAAACCCTGTCGCCCTTTAAGTGCGTTTGTCCTAAAAGCCTCACTTGTCATTCTCACTGGTCTGTAGTGTAAAGCAAGCAGCACTGCTAACTGTGACCCCACCTCCCCAGTGACGACAGGCGAGGTCCCCAGGGTAATCTGATTGCACTGGATGTCGGTGTCTCATTCTGTGGGTGGGTGCCGGTGATGCATGCGATTGAATCACTGGGTAGGCGTCCCCATTCGATGACATAAAAGAGCCAGTGTCGATTATTGGCTTCCTGAGGGGAGAGAAGCCATTTTAGCCAGGACCTGGAAAGGAGGATGGTAGTCTCGAGTACCTGGCAAGTGGAGGGTGCTGCAGGTGCAGCGAGGCACCTTGTAGAAGCCCAGTAAGAGCAGTAAAAAGCCCCCAACTTACAAAGAGCACCTGAGAGGGGTGGTAACAGGGGGGGGGGGTAAAAGCCCCAAGTAAATAAAAGCCCCATAGTGAAGGGGCAGTGACAGAGAGGTACCCCAGAAGAGGCACTAGTGCATGGGAGAGCATGAAGGTATGCATTTATATAGCAGCTATGTCCAGGACCAGTCTAGGGTGTCAAGAGTTAGGGGGAGCCTAAGACACTGAATGAGTGACATTTGGAGTACCAGCTACTCACATGAGGGAAAGCAGTTAGCAGCTTCTTATGAGAAGCTGTCAGCTGCTGCTTCTCAATGTCAGTGTTAAGCAGGGAGTGTGGCGCTTGGCTATGAGGTAACCAACCAAGAGTTATACTTCTAGTTTTAGTAGGAGAGGATGCCATTCCCATGTCCTAGTTGCTCAGGTAGCAGGGGTAGGGGTAGGGGTGCACCACCTGAGGGGGGAAACAGTTTCCTAAGTGGGATGGGAGACCGACTCTGGGTGTGTCAGTCATAGAGATTCACATGCAGAGGTGACAGGTTCTTTTTAATTATACACTGATGTAGACAGAGGAAAATATATGTTAAATATACAGTATATAATGTTAACAAGCATCTGTGCACATATACCTAAAATATAAAATGTTGGGGATACTAGAAACGAGGTGTGACTGGATCATATATAAATAACTCATGGTATGAATTTATTTAAAGGAAATAGCGCAGGGTGTTTATTTATATAATTGCACAAGCACTTATGTTTGATATTGTTTATATGTTGAGATAGGAAATCGTTATTTCTGAGACCAGGGTAGAAAATTAGTTTTTTCTATTTTAACCTTTCTAAAGCAAATGCCTATTTCTGATGTATATATCTGATACAATGAGCCTTTATTTAGGAAGCCTTTTGTGTATTGTGATGTGAGGAAATAAGAACTGAGATCTGCATAAGACCGAAGGATAATAAAAGCTTTGCTGTATCTTTAACTGAGTCTATTCTCTGGAGTGTTAACAATTAACTTTGTGGTACGCCCATCTGGTGTCATAGGGGAGGGGTATAGGGCTATAAGTTGGATGGGCGGAGTTTGCTCAGCCTTGGCAGATCTGGAAGTTGCCCTCCCACCCTCCCTGTTTCGGCTGCTGAGATAAAGGTTTCGACTAGCTTCTCTGAGGATGGATATCAGCGTTGGAGGCAGAATGGTTCTCAGCGAAGACAGATGAAATTGTGGCCGGAAAAGCAGTACAGTCGACGGCCAGTGGTTTGGGCGCACATTTATGGTATTGGGCATTGTGAACCCGCCTCCCTTCAAGTGAATCAGCTATTAGTCTCGGTTTCAGGCACCGCCCTTGTGGGTTGCCCTGTGGTTGCTTCCCATATAGCCCAGAGGAGGGGCGGGTTTGGTAGATTCAGGACGCGGTGCCCTGTCCAGGTAGATATGTGCGCCCGGGGTTTGATTTTGTTGGTCCCCCACTTGAACCCAGGGGTTTGGTTGTTCCCCAGTGAGTAGTCCTAAGGATATGCTAGGACAGTTGTGTTTTGCCTGGCACACGTCGGTCTGACTGCTTATTTCACCTCCACCATGTTTAAGAATAAATCATTTATTTTTGTGCCTATTTCAAGTCTTGTGTCGTTACTTTAAGGTTATAGTAATTAAGATGAAGAAGGTGAAAGAGGTTAAGGTATCAGACATAAGACTTTTATGGCTTATTTTGAGGTTTGTATTTTTTCTTTAGGAATGTGTATTCGATGACTATCTGAAGTATTCATGCCAGTCAGACCTGTTGAATTGCTAGTGGGTCTCCTGCCTCTGAAATAAGATCTAGGATATCACAGCAAGGTTTTTAAGAATTTCATAGCTAAGTGTAAATATTATTGGCTTTGCAATGCATGTAAATCCATGTTTGTGTAAACAGGTTATATCCTGACGCTAAAAATAGCCTGTGTCTAAACTATATAAAAGGAACTAGCTTGTATTGGAAACTTGTTCTTCTGATTTCAACATCTGACCTTATCACTGGTACCTCTAACCAGTGTGAGAGCAAATAAACATCTTGCTTCAAAGATCTACTTGAAAACATCTTCAATATTGCTGTATTCCTGTGGCCTGCAGATTAGACCCTAAATCTAATCCGTTTTCCAGCTGTCTCTGAGGTTTGGACCCAAGCTTTGCCAGTACCACCACTCTGCCTGTTACCCATGCAGCCCTGGTCAGTGTGATAGGCCAGGGGGCATTCATCCACAGCTTCCCTGATCCATAGTAAGAGGTCAGGAGTACCAGCCCAGGTACACCAGCAACGAGATACGCTAGCAGAAACCCGGTTCTGAATGGCGGTATAGGAGTCCAGTGGTGGCAGTCTTTGTAAGCCCCTCCTACTGCGGTAAGAGGGCACATTTGGGATAACAAAAGGGAACGGTGGCAAAGTAAGCCCAGCCAGTTCCCAGTAACAACAGACAGGGTGGCATAGGCGATCTATCCTGTCACAAGAGGGTTAAGAAACCCTGAATGATCAGGGGCGTGGCCTGAGCATTGAAGATGGCAGACACATTTTTACCTAGCTCCGCTGAACAATCTTTGATTCTGATACCATCTAGGGGTTCCGCCTAACCTCACTGACTTGCTTACTGCATTAAGAGATCCTTGAAGCTCCATTTAATGGAAACTCTGTGTATGTGAGTGGTCCCTATGCATTGTGATGCCAGAAAGATACTGAGGTGTGTTTTTATCTCTTCTTCTTCAGCAGTCTGATGCTCTTGGCCTTTTCTGCACTGCTACCAGCAACACAACCGACTGGCACGACTACCACAGTGAGCACAGGGTCTTGTCCTAACACTGCGGCTCAAGATTGAGGACGTGACTTATCCGGCACTCATAATAGTCAGCAGGGCCGGACTGGCCATCTGGCGCTTCTGGCAAATGCCAGAAGGGCCGATGGCTGGATGGGCCGATCCTACTCTTCCTGTCTTCTTGGTGGCTCCCCAGGAACCAGCTACCTCTGTTGCGCGCTGCTCAGCTCCCTACCCCGTTATTCTGTGCACTGCCACACTAGAGAGTTTCCAGATTATTTTTTATCTGAATGGGGGAAGGGTCGCGGGGGTGCCGCGATTTTCGCGGGGAAGGGGGGGGGGGGTCACAAGTGTGGAGGGTGAAAGCCAAAGGGGAAGGGGTGCTGTGAGAGGGGATGAGAGAGCCAATGGGGAAGGGGTGCTTTGAGAGGAGGTGAGTGAGCCAAAGGGGATGGGGTGCTGTGAGAGAGCCAAAGGGGAAGGGGTGCTGTGAGAGGGGGTGAGAGAGCCAAAGGGGAAGGGATGCTGTGAGAGGGGGTGTGAGAGAGCCAAAGGGAAAAGGGTGCTGTGAGAAGGGGTGAGAGAGCCAAAGGGGAAGGGGTGCTGTGAGAGGGGGGTGAGAGTGCCAAAGGGGAAGGGGTGCTGTGAGAGGGGGTGAGAGAGTCAAAGGGGAAGGAGTGATGTGAGAGAGGGTGTGAGAGAGCCAAAGGGGAAGGGGTGCTGTGAAAGGGGGTGAGAGAGCCAAAGGAGAAGGGGTGCTGTGAGAGGGGGTGAGAGAGCCAAAGGGGAAGGGGTGCTGTGAGAAGGGGTGAGAGAGCCAAAGGGGAAGGGGTGCTGTGAGAGGGGGGTGAGAGTGCCAAAGGGGAAGAGGTGCTGTGAGAGGGGGTGAGAGAGTCAAAGGGGAAGGAGTGATGTGAGAGAGGGTGTGAGAGAGCCAAAGGGGAAGGGGTGCTGTGAGAGGGGGTGAGAGAGCCAAAGGAGAAGGGGTGCTGTGAGAGGGGGTGTGAGAGAGCCAAAGGGGAAGGGGTGCTGTGAGAGAGCCAAAGGGGAAGGGGTGCTGTGAGAGGGGGTGAAAGAGCCAAAGGGGAAGGGGTGCTGTGAGAGGGGGTGAGAGAGCCAAAGGAGAAGGGATGCTGTGAGAGGGGGTGAGAGAGCCAAAGGGGAAGAAGCGCTGTGAGAGGGGGTGAGAGAGCCAAAGGGGAAGGGGTGCTGTGAGAGGGGATGAGAGAGCCAAAGGGGAAGGGGTGCTGTGAGAGGGGGTGAGAGAGAGCCAAAGGGGAAGGGGTGCTGTGAGAGGGGGTGAGAGAGCCAAAGGGGAAGGGGTGCTGTGAGAGGGGATGAGAGAGCCAAAGGCGAAGGGGTGCTGTGAGAGGGGATGAGAGAGCCAAAGGGGGAAGGGGTGCTATGAGAGTGGATGAGAGAGCCAAAGGAGAAGGGGTGCTGTGAGAGGGGGTGAGAGAGCCAAAGGGGAAGGGGTGCTGTGAGAGGGGCTGAGAGAGCCAAAGGGGAAGGGGTGCTGTGAGAGGTGGTGAGAGAGCCAAAGGGGAAGGGGTGCTGTGAGATGGGGTGAGAGAGCCAAAGGAGAAGGGGTGCTGTGAGAGGGCGTGTGAGAGAGTCAAAGGAGAAGGGGTGCTGTGAGAGAGCCAAAGGGGAAGGGGTGCTGTGAGAGGGGTGAGAGAGCCAAAGGGGAAGGGGTGCTGTGAGAGGGGGTGAGAGAGCCAAAGGGGAAGGGGTGCTGTGAGAGGGGGTGAGAGAGCCAAAGGGGAAGGGGTGCTGTTAGAGGGGCTGGGAGAGCCAAAGGGGAAGGGGTGCTGTGAGAGGGGATGAGAGAGCCAAAGGGGGAAGGGGTGCTATGAGAGTGGTTGAGAGAGCCAAAGGAGAAGGGGTGCTGTGAGAGAGCCAAAGGGGAAGAGGTGCTGTGAGAGGGGTGAGAGAGCCAAAGGGGAAGGGGTGCTGTGAGAGGGGGTGAGAGAGCCAAAGGGGAATGGGTGCTGTCAGAGGGGGTGAGAGAGCCAAAGGGGAAGGGGTGCTGTTAGAGGGGCTGAGAGAGAGCCAAAGGGGAAGGGGTGCTGTGAGAGGGGATGAGAGAACGAAAGGGGGAAGGGGTGCTATGAGAGTGGGTGAGAGAGCCAAAGGAGAAGGGGTGCTGTGAGAGGGGGTGAGAGAGCCAAAGGGGAAGGGGTGCTGTTAGAGGGGATGAGAGAGCCAAAGGGGGAAGGGGTGCTATGAGAGTGGGTGAGAGAGCCAAAGGAGAAGGGGTGCTGTGAGAGGGGGTGAGAAAGCCAAAAAAGAAGGGGTGCTGTGAGAGCGGATGTGAGAGAGCCAAAGGGGAAGGGGTGCTGTGAGAGAGCCAAAGGGGAAGGGGTGCTGTGAGAGGGGGTGAGAGAGCCAAAGGGGAAGGGGTGCTGTGAGAGGGGGTGAGAGAGCCAGGGTGGTAGAGGGTGCAGGAAGAGGGGTGAGAGAGCCGGGGGGGGGTAGAGGGTGCAGGAAGAGGGGTTGAGAGAGCCAGGGGGTAGGGGGTGCTGGGAGAGGGGTGAGAGAGCCAGGGGGAAGTGGGTGCTGGGAGAGGGGTGAGAGAGCTAGGGGGAAGGGGGCACTGGGAGAGGTGGTGAGAGAGCCAGGGTGGTAGGGGGTGCAGGAAGAGGGGTGTGAGAGCCGGGGGGGGTAGAGGGTGCAGGAAGATGTGTGAGTGCCAGGGGGGTAGATGGTGCAGGAAGACGTGTGAGAGAGACAGGGGAGTAGGTGCTGCAGGAAGATGTGTGAGAGCCAGCGGAGAAGGTGGTGCAGGGGGTTAACTGACAGGAACAAAGGAAAAGATGGTGCAGGGGCATAGGTAAAAGAAAGTGTAAAGGGAGAGACATCTTAAGAATGGGAATGTCAGGGATGCAGCCATCATAAAACACAAGTAGTAATGAAGAATGGGAATGCACAGAGGGGACAATTGTTAAAAATAAAAAAAATCAAGCCTTCATACTGCATTCACTTATATTTTCCATACCCCCCACTTCTAAATTTCTGCTTCGACCACTGCCCTCTATTCCTGCTCCTGACTGCCTGTGTGAGCTGACAGCTGCTGAACCCTACTCGCCCAGCGCGCCCAGTAGGATAACAGTACACAGGATGCCATAATCAGGTAAGTTCATATATTTTCTCGTGTGCAATGTGTTTTTAACCATCCTTTCTTGAACTGGGGGCACTACACCGTATCCAATAACGTTTAAAACACTATGTATTGCTCATTATTTCGCTGTAATGTTTGTTGTATATTTATCTGTACAGAGATTTTTAATTAAGAGGAAAAAACACTGCTTGTCATAAATTTTATCTGTGATTGTGTCAATATATCTATTTTTGTTTGCATTGTAAATGGTGTATTTAGCTGCTCTTGGGACTCACACTCAGTATCTGATATGCTGTAGCAATTTTTATTTGTGAATGAGTTTTTGTCTGGGCACTACTAATAATTTGGGGCACTACTATGGCATAATGTTATTTGGGGGCACTATTGTGGCATAATATGATTTGGGGGCACTTCTGCATGACCAAATATGAATTGAGGTTTATACGATGTGGCATAATATGACCTTGGGGCACTACGCTGTGGCACAATATGAACTGGGCGCACTACGGTGTGGCATCATATGAACTTCTGCCAAAGGCAAGTCTTTCATTGTTGAATATGATGGGAGCCCAAAGAAGTTGCTGTATCGGGGTAGACGTCTCCAGGTAAATAATCTAAATGTTTCCTATCTAATCAAACTGATGGATCACATCCAATTATCTCTCACCCACCTCCTCTATCCCCCTTAATTTATATACTGTGTTATTTAAAATGAATAGAAAAGACGCATATCCAGTTACTGTAGTAAAAAAAAAAAAAAATTCTCTGACATTATGCTGTAGATGGAAATACTTTTAATGCGGCCGTGTAGGTGTAGTGCCCCCTGCGGGGAAACAGGACAGACGCAACCCTTAAGAATTTACCTTGTGAACGATGGTCACCTCCAGTCCGCCTCCGATATCCCAGCTGCGATCCGATCCCAGCAGATCCGCAGCCGCAACCCTTGTCACCTCCAACCACGTCCCTCTAAGAAAGAGACAGAGATTACGGCCGTGCCTACCAGGTAAGGGCTGTCCGAGAATACGGCAAAGAGCGAGGACACGGTCAGTCCAAGCTCACTTGCCGCCTCCTCACTTTGCTCTTGCCAAGGCACGGGGGACTACAGGCACTTGAGACCAGGACTGGTCCCGCCTCAAATACCTTGCACACCTGCCGGTGAGGGCCGAACCGGAAGGGGAATCGAGCGTGATACTCACCGGGACACTCCCACTTACGATCCTGTTCTCCTGCACCTTCCCGACACCTGCAGATGACAAGAACACACAGCCTCCCTCTGCGCTAACGATGAGACTAAAGGTGTGCACCCACAAACGCTAAACTGACTGCAACAGCGACCCGACCCTAACAACACTCTAATGGTCGGCAACGCAAAGAAGTCAAACAACTATGACTAACTAGGTGTGGTGCACTAACGGAACTGCTCACTACACACTACGGGGAACACCAGCCGGTGTTCACGGACTATACCGGAGGGCGGTTCCTCACCCCCTCACCCAGGCCGTACCAAGAAGCTGCCTTCTTGCTATGGGGTCACCCACGGATCCTAAGGACCGGCTGCACGAGGCCCGACTGAGGCTCACTGGAACAGCGCGCTAACCTGCGTACAAACTGCCGCCCAGAACAGCCGATCGAACTGAACCGCCCGACTGCCTGCACCCAGGTATCGAACACGTATCCCACTCCGGAACCGCCAGGGAACCTGTACGGAACTGAGGACTGGGACTCTCAACCTGAACCACGGGACGCCCCCTGGAACTGCGTTGAGCTGTGCTGCACTGCCACTGACTCACTCAGTCACCCCCTCTGGAAACCAGTGCGACCCCAGGGACCCAAGGGACGGGAAAACTATGTGTGTTCTCCCCTGACTATGTGTACGCTGGTAACTACACTTGTCCCCCACAGCACGGGTTAGCACAGAAAAACACAGGAACAAGAGCCTACCTTTAATGGGGCCTGACGTCTTGCCCCTGGATACAATTATGTAGCACACCCCAAAATACTGTAATACAAACAATACTCGCCGCACAGACAGAATAAATACAGTATACAGTACTTTACACGCTACTCACCAGAGCACACCGCTGTTAGCCAACCAGCCGGTTGCTACAGCACCACAGGAGCCTCCGCTCTACTGTACCTCCTAACTCCGTGTGCTCACCTCACACAGGACCGCGTGTACACTCACGAGGCTCTCACGCCTCTACCACACCACCAGGGCCGTCTGCCCTTCACACCATGGGCCTCTGCCCAGCCACACACAGAGCCTTGTGCTAAGCAGCCTACAGAGCCTTGTGCTCTGACTATGGGCCTCAGCCCCCTCTCTAACTCAGGGCTCTGAGCCCACTAACTAGGGCCTTGTGCCCTGCTACCTGGGGCACTAGCCCTTGCCTACCTAGGCCTGTGGTCTCCCTAACTAACTGAGGGCCTTGTGCCCTTTATAGTCTATGGGCTACCAGCCCCTACTCAGGCCCTGTGGCCTTCCTATGGCCTCTAGGCCACTAACTACCTAAGGGCCTTGTGCCCTTTTATACCTGGGGGCAGTGAGCCTCCCCCTCTCTAACTACTAACAGGGGCTTGTCTCCTTTATCAACAGTATGGCCTATTGGCCCCTACTTGATCGGGGCCTAGTGCCCAAGTCCCTGGGCCTTGTGCCCCTAATACTCTGTCCCCACGGGCCTTGTGCCCGACCGTGGCCACGGGCCTAGTGCCCGAATTTACTGTTGAGGCTATTTACCTGCTCTGCGCAGGATACTCAACTTGCCACGCTGTCTTCTGCCTTCTTTCTCCGGGACTTCCAGACCCTCCAGCCGGCGGCGCCTCTTCTCCTCTTTGGCGCTGTTGAGGGCTGCTTGGCGGGGGTACTCTCAGCCCTTACAAGGGCTCCCCGCTGGCGATCAGTGCTCCGGCGGCTTGATTGTAGTCTTCGGGCGGCAGGGTAGCTCACGGCCCTCACAAGGACCCCCTGCCGCTGCTGCCGCTGATCTTGTTGCTGGACGTCTTGAAGAGACGTCCTTCCTCTTCTCCGCCGACGGACTTCTGCCAAAATGGCGCTACCCGGCGACTTATATAGTCGCCGGCGTGACATCATTAGCCGGCGCGAGTGCTGATTGGCTCGCGTCGGCGCCAATCTTTTAAATGGCCGGGCGCGAGCCGCGATTGGCTCGCGCATCCGGCTGCTGATTGGTCAGCGGGGAAAGATGAGCCCTGATTGGCTCATCCTTCCTCCGCGGACAGGAGCTGCAGGAAGGAAGACATACTTACTGCCGCTGGAGCGCTGGACGGGTAAGTCACTTCTTTCTTCCTTCTTCACCCTCTTGCTGGGCACCGGAGCTGGGGACATCTTCTGCCCCTCCAGGGACGCGGCGATCGCGGGCATCTTCACCCGCTTCCCGGGCACCGGCGACACCTCCACATAGGTTCAAATGATCATTCAATAGTTATCTTTTTTTTTAGATATATGATGGAGTTTTATTTCGTTTATTCATGAAAATTCTGCCATTACTATTTAATTGAGGGAAAAGGGTACCTTTTACCTATATGTGTGTAAGTATTCTGTTCGTTGTTGCTATTTTGTGGGAGATTTGAAAAAAGCAAAACATTGGTTTTCTACAGTGGCGCCTGTATAATTGGTGGTATTACTGTAGTATGAGGTGGCGTGCTGGTGGCAATGTTGTAGTGTGTTTGGGGCTTAGTATTGTTAATAAGTAGAAGAGGGTATTGATATAATGTGGGAGGTGATGCCGGATGCTGTAATGTGGGGGGTGATGCTGGTTGCTGTAATGTGGGTGGATATTGATGTAGTATGAGTGTGTGTGGTGGGTTATTTATTGCTGTAATTTGGGTACTTATAATGTATTGTCATGGTATTTATTGATGTAATTGGGGTGCTAACAATGTAATGTTGAGGGTCATTAGGATAAATAAATACCCCCCCCACACACACTCATACTACATCATGTTGTACTGCACCAGCAACACGCACTGGTCCAGCATCAGTGTGCAACAATATAGTGCATGGAGCCCACAACATGTGGGCCTATGTGCTTTAAATGCCAGGGCTGATTTTTAGTCCCAGTCCGGCCCTGATAGTCAGTGACCGAACACCAAGCCTTATGTGTCATACCTGGCTCAGTCAGGAACTTCACCGAGCAGTCGGGCTCCTGAACGTCTTGGGGGACTGGAGCTCCACTTCTCCCCTGTGTGCACAGCCCTGATAGCTCTGCGGCCTAACCCATTTTATGCTGTGGCGCAGCTCAACTAGATATTCCTACCTCTCCAAAGTGGGTGCTCACCTCTGCCTGTCCAACGCAATGGTCTGATGTGCGGACCCCATGGACAGTTCCAGGGCAGCACCAATTGTTCTACCGGCTCATCTGGTCTACATCACCACTTCTGACCCGCTGGGCATCTGGGTGCCTTTCAATGACTTGTTTTTTCCTGCCATCTGCATTTGAAGCACAAACTGCAAAACTACGTTTTCCCCAACCAAGCCTGTTTTGGGTTTTCTCTTTACTTCTGTGGCCCTACAGTCTGTCCCACTGCTGCCCACCATCAAAACTTACCATATCCAAATTGCGGTTGCACACAGTAAGTAACAATCTCTCGTTTCACACTGACAGCACAGCCTAATTATGTAATCTGATTGTGCCAATTTGATCTTTACCTGTGTAAACTGCATGCAGCTCTGCTGCACTCTAGTGGTTATTTCTGAACCTGCAACACAGTCAGGCTGACACTTGCCATTAAGATTACACACTACTGTAGTGCGGCAATCCACTATCTTGTGCACCAAATTGCTACCCTGTTATACTTACTTGCAGCACTCACGAATAAACTGCAATGGAACTCTTAATAGTACCATTCTACTTCAGTCTGTGTGACTTAATATAGACTTCTCATGAATCCCAGGTCCTGAAGGGCGATGACTATTTGACTGGAGTGAACAAGCTTTCCTATTCCCATCCCAGCCTGCCCCACCCCCTATACTTGCTGCTTCTTCCAAAACGACAGCAGCCGCTTCACAACGAATTAAACAGTTTCGTTCTACAAGCCCTGTCGCTTCACCAGATGTTGACATTGACCTGGCTGTTCAAACAGCTATCACTAACCTAGAGAACAATATCAAGCAGCTTTTGGCTCTAGGACTGGCACTCTTGAATACAAACCTGATGATTTCTGTTTGGTGACTTTTGAACGAGAATTAACATTACTCTGCTCCGAAGTAGAGTCCCTAAAAAAGAAACAAGAGGACCAGTAAAATAGGTCAAGCCGCAATAGGTTGAGGATTCATCATGTTTTTGAATCCATGAGAAACTCTTCCCTACCTGATTTCCTTGCTGCCTTCTTTAAACATTTATTGACAATTCTTACCGGCAACACATTTCCACTGAATAAGGCACATAGAGCCTTCACACCTATACCAACCTCTGACCAAAAACAGAGAGACATTATAATCCGACTTCATTATTACCAAACAAAAGAAAAACTGCACAACGCAGCTAGGTGTTACAACTCAATGGGTACCTGTGTCAATCCCAAATGGCACTAGCAAACCAGAGGCGTGGAGTATAACAGATTCCCCGGTATTCACCAAGAACCGCTGCAAGGCAGGATGGACTTTGTTGCCAGGAACCCACAGGTCGAGGCCCTCTGGACTGCTTCAGGATGTAATACTTGTCCCAAGGAGGAAGACGGAGATATCCTGGAGAAGCTGAGACCGTAATAGAGAGTAGACAGGAACATAATAAAATGCACTGAAGGTCTGCAGAAAGTCAGGTAGAGTATTCAGTCAGGTTAGGATCTGGTACACGGAGAGACAGGCAGCATCAGACAGGCTAGGATCTGATACATGGAGAATCAGGCAGTGAATAGACAGAAAGGCTAGAATGTACTACACAGAGGATCAGGCAGAGAATCGTCGGACAAGCCAAGATCGGTACACAGGATGATCCAGCAATGTGTATTCAGACAGGGCAACTTCGGTACACAGGAAGATCCAGCAACAAGTAGTCAGGCAGACGGAAGATCCAGCAGAAATCACTACACAGGGAGCAGCACAGTGGAGTCAGACGCACAGCAACAAAGTTGCACTGACACTGAGCGAGTGTCAGTGCTGGGATTATATAGAGGCATATTCAAAGAAACTGCCCCAACAGTCAAGTCGTGTGCCGATCGCAGCACAGAGGAGTCAGTGCTGGAAAGAGGAAAGGTAAGAGCGTTACACTAGGTCTGTCGACACGATTGATTTCAAATATAAGCAATTCAACTATTTCAGGTTCCCTCAACTATCCAAATAACCCCTGACTTGTGAAATGCTTAGATTTTTTCAGCCATCGCTATGGTTTTGGAAAGGACAGGTCATCATTAGGTTTGTGCCACAGTTTTATTGGTAAAAAAAATAAATAAACTACTAGTTTATAACCAGAGGATAAATAAGCATGGTAGCAGTGGTACAGCTACTATGATTCCTGCAGCTGGGTGACAGAGAGACATGGGTGCCTTTCCTGTCAAAGCCCCATGCAGCAGCAATAGGACTTTAGATTATTTAACACCTCCTCATGCTTAATGAATCTTCCTCTAGCGATCAGGTCGTAGCTGCTGTCACAGTAATCAAAAAGGAAGCCTGTGATTCGTTAACAGTGTAGGCTGCTTCCTATTAGTAACTATAACAGCAACTATGGACTTCTTAATAGATGGAGCTTGAGTAAACTGGAGGAGGTGCTTTACAAAATGTTTACATGGGTCCCACATATGTCTAGTTGCATCTATGTTTATAAGGCAATTAAATGGGATCAAATCTCCAGCTATTTACAACATGTTATAAAGGTTAATGCATTTAGAGTTTCAGGTTGTGTTCACAAACTTCTATTTTATGAATTTCATGTTTGACATTATTGTAATTTTATTACCTTGAATATTTTCATTCTTGTAGGACACAGAACATGGTCTCAGCCTGAAAGTAAAATAGGCAATTTCACCAGTCTTATAAAAAAATCTAATGCTAAGGGTAACACATAGATTTTTACGCCCTTGTTTAGTCTGCTTTCTCTTCCACCAGATATGCTTTAAGCCTCAAAGTGAACTGATTCATCTCAGTGTCAGTGTAACTGGAACATGCCACCTTGACTAGTCAATCCTTTATAATCATGATTACTTCTGGAGAGTGTAATGCTTTCCAGCGAATTAATAATGTGAACTGTATATAAGACAAATTCTGCCTTAAGGAACATGTACAAGTGTATGTGTGACTCATGATCAGAAAGAGCGGATGGAGCTTTCATTCCAAGTTCTGTATTGAAACACCAGGAGAATAACAGTTCCATGGCTTTCTCTCGCCTCTGTAATTTTCTACTGACTAATGGTATAATAAATGCCACTTATGTGACTCACAAGAAAATCAACTACACTCTCTATAAGATGTATATGAATTGGTACATTGACATATGAACAACTGCATGAGCAAGTCATTTATAATATACACTATAGTTTCTATTCTAAAAGGATTACAAGATGAGATTTGTAAATAATAATAACTGACACCTCAATGTTCCTGTAATATTCTCAGCTGCCTGGCACTTATGTAAACGCACAATCATTTTTAAATAATGTTCTCTTAAGTATAAATATTGGCATGAGCTTTCATGTGACATTATTATTATTTACTTTGTTTTCTCTTAATTATGGGTGTCAGTACCTAAAGACACTGTCTGTCCTCTGGCTACCGTAACCTTTACTTGTGATGTGAGTTTTCCTTACAATTCTGTTCCAAATTGTTAGATAAGAAATGTTGCAGCAGAATTTTGGGCAAATCGAGATTACAGTGGAACAGGCTGTTTCATTAATGTGTACAGTTCCAGCTAAAGTAGCGTGTAAAGAGTGACTAGAACGTTAGGGTGAAATAGGGAATTTTACATAGAAAGCAATAGCTGTGATTATTTTTAATGCAGTTTATTTTAGAGATGCTCACTGACTCCCGTGTTTTGTTTTTTGGTTTTGGTTTTGGTTTTGGATCTGGATTAGCTTCGTGTTTTGGTTTTGACAAAATCGCCCTTGCGTGTTTTGGTTTTGGATCTGCATAATTGTGCTCTTTTTTTATTCCTACATTATTATTAACTTCAATAACTCTAATTTCCAGTCAGTTTTGACCACCTCACAGGTCACAATATTATTTTTATACACTTTCGGCCAAAGACTATAGCGAGCTGGCTGGATGCTAAGCGAAAGAGCAACAACATAAACACGGCAGTTCATAGCACATCTAGGAAACATTGCCACACAGCAGTGGCAGAAAAAAAAGAAAGGTGGTGCAAGAATTGTCCTTGGGCCCTCCCACCCACCCTTATTTAGGATATTGAAAAGGACATGTACAGTTTAACAAACCAAGCACTCCAGCAACAAATTGGAAGGTTTGAGTAATACATATACATTTCTGTTTAGACATCTGCTTATATTACTTCTGCAAGCAACATTGTTCTTTGTTAATAAAACTGTTGTCTTCATACCGTTAAAAAAAAAAATAATAATCCTCCATCATGTTGATAGTAGGATAAGATGGAGTTACGGCAGCGGTGTCACAAATTTTGGTCAATTCTTTTAGAGTAGACCAGACCAGGGGGTAAATGTATCAAGCTGAGAGTTTTCCAGGGGGTTTGAAAAACCAATCAGATTTTAGCTATCATTTATTTAGTATATTCTACAAAATGACAGTTAGAATCTGATTGGTTGCTATAGGGAACATCTCCTTTTTTCAAACCCGCTGGAAAACTCTCAGCTTGATACATTTACCCCATATGTCAAAATGTTGTGCTGAGTCATCTGCATCATCAATGGGTGTCTTGGGAAAGCTACGTTTTGCAAAGTACACAACCGTTTATAGCACATCTAGGTAACATTGGCACACAACGGTAGCTGAAAGGAGAAGTAGTGCAAGATAAAAATGTCCTTGGAACCTCCCACCCACCCTTATGTTGGATCTTAAAAAGGACAAGCACACTTTAACAAACCAAACACTTCAGCCACAGTGGCTGAAGTATTTGGTTTGTTTGGGCCTCCACAAAAAAAGCTATTAACGGGCTTAAGGCACCTAAGCAAACAGTGCTGTTATTGAACTCTACAGTGGCAAGATGTTGTTGTCATCATCCTCAGCCTCATCCTCACTCTTAGGGCCTGAGTCATCAAGGGACGTATGTCCCTTTTCAGCGCGTAGCGAACGCCAAAGTTTAGTGGCAATGCTCGGTTGCCGGGTCTGTTTACTTTCGCGAATGCAAAAACTGTACGGCCGCGATCGCAAAACCCATTTGTGACGAGCTACGAGTTCTGGGCGGGAACAGGGAGGTTCAGGGGCGTGGTGATGTAGTCAATTTCTCATAGGGGCGTTCCCGTCTAACTACGTCCAAGTCATACTGGTGCGAACGCAGGTGATCGCGTTTGTGGTGGCGTACGCAGTGCGCCTGCCAAGGGTCTAGTTTATCTCTCAGATCTAAGCCACGAGCACACACAACTTATCCGAAGGAACGGCCATGTGATCAGGATGCATGCAGACCCTCACCTGCATACTCTGTGCTAATTAACCACTGCTATAAAGCTCGGCGTAGATGATGTGCCCTGTTCACTGCTGATTCATTTACTGGTATGATTGCATGATATATTTTAAGATATTACTATGGTTTCTTTGGTTGATTTGTTTTAACATTTTATTGTTTGAATTGTCTTGGACTTTTTTGTTATTTTGGGTGTTATACTTTGTTTCTGATAATAGTTAAAGATAATAGTTTGCTTGTATTGGGCTGTGTAGTACTTTGTAGATTATTTTTATCTTTTGTTTACTTTTTTTTAATCTTTTTTAGTTTCCCATTGACAATTGTTTGCAAGTGAACAGGATAATCCTGCTCCATTTTGAGGTAAGTAACATGGGTCTAGGTCTGCAACCTGACATAGCATAGAAGCAGATGCCATAACTTCTTATTCACCCTCTGACAATTTTTGTTTTGTTTTTTTAGCCACATTATGAGTTTGGCCAACCCACTTGTTGGTGTAAGTATATTGTCAATGTTTCCTGTGCAAATATGAGTGACATTTTCAAAACTATGCGTTAATTGTATTTTTTTCACATCCTTCTCTTTTCAAATATAGTGTTTCTTAGAAATGGCAGAGGCACATGTGGCAGCACAGGAGGGCAACCAGCATCGCCACTCCCAAAATCAGCAAGTAACCCATCGTCGCCGACCAAGAGAGCATGTGTTCAGGCCTCGTGTCAGCCTCTTTGGCATGTCTGATGCTGAGGTGTTGCGGCGTTATCGGCTCCCGCCTCATGTCATCCTGGACACCCTGTGCATAGTGCAGATTGACCTGGAGCCCAAGCGCAACAGCCCAACAGCAATACCGCCATTGACTAAACTGTTCGTGGTATTGCACTTTTGCGCGACAGGGTCATTTCAGACCACTGTTGGAGTCGCTTCAGGGATGTCCCAGAAGTCCTTCAGTCGTGTGCTAAAGGTTGTTCTGGGGCTGTTTGTGTCGCGTCTAAGGCAATTCATACATCTGCCGCTCGATGAGGAGTCCCTGGTGCTGATAAAACGGCAGTTTTCCCACATAGCCGGTTTCCCACATGTCATAGGGGCAGTCGATGGGACTCATGTAGCCTTGGTCCCCTCCGGTGGGAATGCTGCTAATTTTTTAAATCGCAAGCATTTCCATTCTATAAATGTCCAAGCTATATGTGACGCCTCTCTCCAGATTCGTAACCTGGTAGCTATGTGGCCAGGGAGTACACATGACTCCTTTGCCTTCCGGCAATCAGGGATGTGGGAAAGATAGCAACTGAGGCAAGGTGGTGCAAGGCCGAATGGTGATGCGTGGCTATTAGGTATTTTTATTATTTAACAAACATGTCATGTATGTAGTAGTTTAAAGTAGAAATAGTAATGTCTTAAGTTTGGTAGCTAAGTAGATATATTACAAAGGCACATTGTAATATCATTCAAAAGTACATTTAATTGTGAGGTTTACCTTAAAATCCTACCTGGATAGCTGCCCATATGAAAAGTTGTTCAAAAACTTAAACCTTGGTTACAAATACATTGAATATGTTATGTAAGCTTCTCTGAAGTCATATCTGTGTCTAATTGCTTCTTTTGCAATTATTTGTCATCCATGTTGCCTGTCTTGTTGCCATAGATATAGTTATTTGTGTCTACAATTATGACACTCGCTCATATTATTAAACTTTTTCATTCTTGTCACCCCTTGTAGGAGACAACGCATACCCTTTTCGCCCTTGGCTCCTCACTCCTCTATTAAACCCACGTACGGAGCAGGAGATGGCATACTACTCCGCACATACCGCCACTAGATCGGTTGTGGAGCGGGCATTTGGTCTTTTAAAGGCCAGATTCCGGTGCCTAGATCGGTCTGGTGGTGCTCTAATGTATGCTCCATCCACTGTGTGTGATATCATAGCTCTGTGCGTGGTGTTCCATAACATCGCCATTAGAAGTGGGGTTCCTTGGGTGGAGGAGGCCGAGTTTGCTGTCCAGGAGGTGTTAGATGCTGACCCCAGCCCTCCATAATCAGTTGATGCTGTGTCTTTCAAGCAATATGTCCTGGACACCTACTTCTCTTGTAAGTGTTTTTGTAATGTTTTTAAAAAATACAACATACATAGCTAATAAGTTTATAATTATACAATTTATTTACACAACAAAAACACATCAAACAAACAATTTTATTTTTTTTACGGGTCTCTTTGCTGGTATAATGGTTGCATCGCATCGAGGATGAGTCTGGCTATAACCCGTGATATAGAAGGCAACAGTGGGGAGGAAGTAGAGGCCAGTGGAACAGCAGTGAGTGACTGTGCAGCAGCCGACGATTGTGTGGCACGGGGTGCACGGGGGGCACGGGGTGCACGGGTGGCAGATGGGGCAGAGATGGCAGATGGGGCAGAGATGGCAGAAGGGGCAAATGGGGCAGAAGGGGCAGCGATGGCAGATGGGGCAGATATGGCAGATGGGGCAAAGATGGTAGATGGGGCAGAGATGGCAGAAGGGGCAGATGGGGCAGAAGGGGCAGCGATGGTGTAACAGATTCTGGATACTATATTACTAATCTTGATTAGCGCTGGCTTACCTGAGGTGCGGAGTCTAACGATCTCCCCGGTGTTCACCAAGAACCGCCGCAAGGCGGGGTGGGCTTCGCTGCCAGGAGTCGCAGGTCGCGGTCCCCAGGTTCGCCTCAAGATGTAGTACAGCGGAGTGAAGCGGTGGTAGCGGAGTCAACGAGCCGGTTCGGTACACAGGAATGGAGTCAGGCAGAATCAGAAGGCAACTCGGAGTCAACAAGCCAGGTTCGGTACACGGGTCACAAGAATAGGAGAATGGTCAGCAAGCCGGGTCGGTACACAGGGAATAGAGAGCCAGGGAAGTCAAACAGGCAGAGATCAGCACACAGGAGACACAGGAACAGGAAGACACTGCAATCCACGAAGAGCAGGAGCCAGGAACAGGTAAGTGTTGCTCTGACACTCAGCGAGTGTCAGAGTGAGGTTTTTATACAGAAGGGGATTCAAAATCCCCGCCTCTAGGTTGTGGTCATGTGACCGCCTCCGGGTGCGGTCACATGGTCCTGAATGCGGAAGTGCGGCTGGACAGAGCGGCGGGGATAAGGTAAGTCCGTAACAGTACCCCCTGCCATAAAGGTGGACTCCGAACACCTAATAGGGTTTCAAAGGAAATTTTTTATGGAAGGATTTAAGTAGACGGGGAGCATGTAGGTCAATGGCTCTTACCCATGAGCGCTCCTCAGGGCCGTAACCCTTCCAATCCACCAAGAACTGTATGGCACCTTGAACTTTACGAGAATCTAGGATAGTTTTAATCTCGTATTCCACTTGATCCCGATCCACAGCAGGAGGAGGAGTTCTGGATGAGGTGGAGAATCTGTTGGTTACCATCGGTTTTAACAAGGAGACATGGAAGACATTGGGTATGCGTAAGGAGGGAGGCAGACTCAATCTAAAGGCTACAGGATTAATAATCTCAGATATAGCAAATGGGCCAATAAACTTGGGAGCAAATTTTTTACTGGGAACCTTTAAACGAATGTTCTGGGTGGATAGCCATACCCTGTCACCAACTGCAAAACTTGGAGTCATTCTTCTCCTTTTATCGTAGAATTTTTTGGAACGAGTAGTTGCTTGTTTTAAGTTTGTCTTGGTTTGTTCCCAAATATCAGAGAAGTTACGAACCAGAGAGTCCACTGCTGGAACTTCAGAAGATGAGACTTGAGAGAAGGTGGGTAGTCTAGGATGGCAGCCATACAGAACAAAAAAGGGGGAGTTAGAGATGGCCTCATGAAAATGGTTGTTATGGGCGAACTCGGCCCAAGGGAGAAGGTCCACCCAGTTGTCTTGGTTACTAGAGATAAATATTCTGAGAAACTTCTCTAATTCTTGGTTGGTTCTCTCAGTAGCCCCATTGGACTGGGGATGATATGCGGAAGAGAAGTCAAGCTTGATCCCGGATTTATTGCAAAAAGACCGCCAAAATTTTGATATGAATTGTGATCCCCTATCGGAGACAATATGTTGAGGACAGCCATGGAGGCGAAATATTTCTTTAATAAAAATATCGGCTAAGGAGGAGGAAGAAGGAAGGCCTTTGAGAGCAATAAAGTGGGCTGTTTTAGAGAAGCGATCCGTGACCACAAGCACTACAGTACAGGATTTGGAAGGGGGAAGGTCCGTGATAAAATCCATGGAGATCTGTGACCAAGGGTAATCAGGAATGGGTAATGGGAGCAAGCATCCATAAGGCTTCTTCCTAGAGGTCTTGTGTTGAGCACATTTGGAACAAGCAGCAACAAATCTCTTCACATCCTCCAGCAAGGAAGGCCACCAGTAGCTTTGGGACAATAAGTCCCAGGTCTTGCGAATGCCAGCATGCCCAGAGAAGAGTGAGTGATGAGCCCAGTGAAGGAGCCGGGTGCGTAGATGTGGCAAGATGAATGTTTTGCCTGGAGGACAACCCTTTTTTAGGTGTGTAGCTGCCAATACTTGACATGGATTTACAATGAATTTCTTATCTTCCGAGGATTCCATGTCAGCTGGATCAAAAGAGCGAGATAAGGCGTCTGCTTTCGTGTTCTTAGATCCTGAGTGAAAAGTGATGTTGAAATCAAAGCGTGAGAAGAATAAGGACCACCTTGCTTGACGAGGATTTAGACATCGGGCAGTGCGTAAGTAAAGCAAATTCTTATGGTCGGTATATATGGTGATAGGGAATTGCGCTCCTTCTAGTAAATGTCTCCATTCGGAGAGAGCCAATTTGATGGCCAGGAGCTCTTTGTCGCCAATCCCATAATTCCTCTCAGCAGGTAAAAAGCGACGGGAAAAGAATCCGCAGGGATGAAGTTTTCCAGAAGGACCTCGCTGTGATAGTACGGCTCCTGTGCCAACAGAAGAGGCGTCTACCTCCAGGACAAAGGGACGAGAACAATCTGGCTGTTGAAGAATGGGTGCGGATGAAAAGAGAGACTTTAATAATATAAAGGCTTGGATAGCCTCAGAGGACCAAATACCAGCATCAGCAGATTTGCGGGTCAATGCTGTGATGGGAGCCACGAGAGAGGAGTACCCCTTGATAAATTGACGATAATAGTTGGAGAATCCTAGGAAGCGTTGAGTGGCTTTAAGGCCTGAAGGTTGGGGCCAGTCAAGTATGGCTTTCAATTTTGTGGGATCCATCTGTAGACCGGTGCCCGAAATAATATATCCCAGGAAGGGAATTTGTCTCTGCTCGAAGGTGCATTTCTCCAATTTGCAAAATAACTGATTTCTTCGGATACGAGAGAGGACCTCCAATACATGAGTACGATGAGATGCTAGATCTTGAGAAAAGATGAGAATGTCGTCCAAGTAGATGACTACAGATTGGTACAAGAGGTCTTGAAACAGCTCATTCATAAAGCTCTGAAATATGGCTGGGGCATTGCATAGCCCGAAAGGCATGACCAGATATTCAAAGTGGCCGTCTCGGGTGTTAAACGCCGTCTTCCATTCATCCCCCTCCTTAATGCGTATAAGGTTATACGCTCCTCTGAGGTCAAGTTTAGAAAAGATGGTGGCACCCTTGATCCGGTCGAATAGTTCAGAAATCAGTGGCAGTGGATACCGATTTTTAACGGTAATGGCATTCAGGCCTCTGTAATCAATGCAAGGGCGGAGGCCCCCATCTTTCTTTTTTACGAAGAAGAAGCCAGCCCCAGCTGGGGAGGCAGACTTGCGGATGAAGCCCCTGTTTAGATTTTCTTGGATGTACTCCTCCATAGCCTTAGATTCCGGGAGGGAAAGGGGGTAAACACGGCCCCTGGGAATGGGTTTACCAGGTATCAGATCAATGCCACAGTCCCAGATTCTGTGAGGGGGAAGTCTAGTGGCCTCTTGTTGACAGAAAACATCAGAGAAGGTTTGGTATGGCTCAGGCAGGAGAGTCACAGGAAATTCTTGGGTACGTCTGGGACTATTCGGGGGAACCACTCTCTGTAGGCAGCGAGAGAAGCAGGACTGTCCCCAGGACAATATGTGACCAGATTTCCAGTCCAAGGTGGGAGAGTGGGCACGAAACCAAGGAAGTCCTAGGATGACTGGGTTGGTAGATCTTTGTATTACTAAAAAAGAAATCTTCTCCCGATGAAGTGCTCCTATCTGAAGTAGAAGAGGAATAGTGCGTACCAGGATGGACCCCTCAGGGATTCTTCCCCCATCAATGGCCATCAGAGAGATGGGTTGTTCCAAGGCTTGTGTGGGAATAGCGAATTGTTTAACTACTGTGGCGGAAATGAAATTTCCTGCGGCTCCGGAATCTAGAAGAGCCGACTGCGGGAAGGTCTTTTGTCCTAACTGAAGGGAAATGGGAATAGACAGGCAATCATTACTATTGGGAACTGACTGACACTGAGAAAAGAGGCCCAACGACACAGCTCCAGAACTCGTTAGGCCCTGTCGTTTCCCGAGCGTTTGGGACAAGAACTCAGAAGATGGCCACTCTCTCCACAATATAAACACAGCTTGTTCCGAAATCTCCTCTCCCTCTCTTCGGCTGATAAGCGGGTCCTCCCAAGTTGCATGGGCTCTTCAGGGGGAAGAACAGGGGTTTGGAAGTTGGGGGCCAAGCGAATCATGCTACGCCGCGACTGTTCCTTCTCAGAATTACGTTCCTTGAAACGCAAATCAACTTTGACACAGAGGGAGATAATGTCGTCCAAAGACGTAGGGAGTTCCTGGGATACCAACTCGTCTTTGATTCGGTCTGAAAGGCCCTGCCAGAATGTAGCTACTAGAGCCTCATCGTTCCAGCGAAGTTCAGAGGCCATGGTTCTGAAGAGGACCGCATACTGCCCCACAGACTGGTTTCCCTGGCGGAGACGTAGTAAGCTGGAAGCGGCATTGGACACCCTTCCTGGCTCATCAAATATTTTCTTGAAGGTGGACAAGAAGAGGTTGAAGTTATGTAGAATGGGGTCGTCCCTCTCCCACAAGGGGGAAGCCCATGCTAAAGCTTGACCGGACAATAACGAAATCACATAGGCCACTTTCATTTTTCCGGAGGGGAAGTTCCCAGGTAGAAGCTCGAATTGTATGGAGCATTAATTTAAAAAACCTCTGCAATTTTTAGGGTCTCCATCGAACTTAGGTGGGTTAGGCAACCGTAGCTGCGAGGAAGAAGCTGCTGCTGCGGCCTGAGGTACAGGGGCCACTGCCCAGGTGATCCACCAGCCACTAGGGTGTTCTGGACAACATCCAAGCGAGTGGATAGACTATTGAGGAATTTTAAAAGTTGCTCTTGGTTAGCTTCTTGTTTATCCATCCTTCCTACTAAATGCTCCAACAGATCTTTAGCTGTGGTATCCATGGTCAGAGCAAACTGTAACAGATTCTGGATACTATATTACTAATCTTGATTAGCGCTGGCTTACCTGAGGTGCGGAGTCTAACGATCTCCCCGGTGTTCACCAAGAACCGCCGCAAGGCGGGGTGGGCTTCGCTGCCAGGAGTCGCAGGTCGCGGTCCCCAGGTTCGCCTCAAGATGTAGTACAGCGGAGTGAAGCGGTGGTAGCGGAGTCAACGAGCCGGTTCGGTACACAGGAATGGAGTCAGGCAGAATCAGAAGGCAACTCGGAGTCAACAAGCCAGGTTCGGTACACGGGTCACAAGAATAGGAGAATGGTCAGCAAGCCGGGTCGGTACACAGGGAATAGAGAGCCAGGGAAGTCAAACAGGCAGAGATCAGCACACAGGAGACACAGGAACAGGAAGACACTGCAATCCACGAAGAGCAGGAGCCAGGAACAGGTAAGTGTTGCTCTGACACTCAGCGAGTGTCAGAGTGAGGTTTTTATACAGAAGGGGATTCAAAATCCCCGCCTCTAGGTTGTGGTCATGTGACCGCCTCCGGGTGCGGTCACATGGTCCTGAATGCGGAAGTGCGGCTGGACGGAGCGGCGGGGATAAGGTAAGTCCGTAACAGATGGCAGATGGGGCAGATATGGCAGATGGGGCACAGATGGTAGATGGGGCAGATGGGGCAGAAGGGGCAGAGATGGCAGATGGGGCAGAGATGGTAGATGGGGCAGAAGGGGCAGAGATGGTAGATGGGGCAGATGGGGCAGAAGGGGCAGAGATGGCAGATGGGGCAGATGGGGCAGAGATGGCAGATGGGGCAGAGATGGCAGATGGGGCAGATTGGGCAGATATGGCAGATGGGGCAGAAGGGGCAGAGATGGCAGATGGGGCAGAGGGGGCAGAGATGGCAGATGGGGCAGAAGGGGCAGATGGTGGTAAATAATAGTTGTATTGCTGATTAGAATGTGAATATGGTTCAATGTCAACATATGGGTTGGTTTGAAAATGATGGCGATGCATTTGGGGTCTTAGACAAGAACCAATAGAACCTTGAGAGTGGAGTTGTTCAATATGTGAAGACGGGTGCGCGCGATAAGGCCTACTTGTGGAACGATAATCGGGTGAAGTGTAGTATGATTGATACATGGGACTAAGAGATGGAGAGAAAGAAGTAGGAGAAGATTCCTGTGATATGCGTGATTGGGGATTGGTGATATAGACTGCAATAAGGTCAGTGAGACGGGTAAGGGTAGTGTTGATAGATGAAAGGTTTAAGTCCATAGTGTTCTCTATACGGGTGAGGCTACTGTGTAAAGTGTGCTCCATACGGGTGAGAGTTGTGGCAATATCTGTGGTATTGGACTGAATAGTGGCATTTGTGTCTCTAATACTGTGATAGCATGCGTGCAGTGATTCCCGTTCACTGACTTCTGGCTCCTCACTCATCTGATGCTCTTCCACATCACGTGGCTCCTCCACCAGCTCATCCTTTGAAATGTCTTTCGCTGTATTGGGCCCTATATGGGGAAAAAATTAAATAAATAATGCCGTCCTTAGATAATTTGTGTGAATTTATATATTTATATATATGTGTGTGTATATACCTGTAGCTGTGGGCTACGTCCGGTGTCAATGAGGCCCACACCTTGAACCATCTCCGCATCCAAAGAGGCCAATGCCCTGGTCTCTAATGCAGTCAATTCCAGCGTTGCTGGAGGTCCACCACCTGTCCTTATTGCATGTCTTCTGTGTTCAGAAATTTTATCTTTTAGGCGGCGTTTAAAGTCTTGCCACCTGTGTGCAAAATAGACACATTAGCAGGTTAATATTATCCACAAAATCTGGACACATTTAACCAATTTTTGTACGCTTCAATACTTACCTTTTCTGGACCTCATTAACCTTGCGTCTGATTGGAGCCACGGCATTGACCTCATTTGTAATTTCTTCCCATATTCTTGCTTTTGATGGTGCAGAGAGTGGACGCGGAGTGGAGTGGAGCCTATCAACAGCCAATTCGACCAAAATGTCGATTCCATTTTTTGTGAAATTGGGCTGGCATGTTTTTTTAGCAGCAGCAGCAGATGATGAGCCGGATGGCTCATTGGAGTCTTGTTCAGACATGTTCAGGTTCTCCTGTATATCCTGTATCTCCTGTATTGTATTGTATTGTAATCTAAAAAAGGAAAAAAGAAGGTGCAATTATTCCATTTCCTACGACGCTATCTATGTCAGGTAGCAGACCTAGGCCCATGTTACTTACCTCAATATCCACCAATATCAACCGTTTCCTGACAGCAACAACTTTGAAAAGCCATGCAGAAATTGTCAGGGCGAACTATCGCATGCTGTATGCGATTTTATAGTGGTGCATTCAGTTGCGTACGCGCCAAAACGCTAGGCACTTGAGCAGTGATTGACAGGTCAGTCAGCCATCTTAGTACAGGTTCCGCGATGGACGTGCAGACGCACCGACGTGCACTGATAACCAATCGGTAAGCAGGATATTAAACTGTCATTTCTGAGAGAAAATGAGGTCTGCAGTATTCTCACGTACCGAACTGCGGGTGCTGACAGCAACGATGGACCGTTGTTTTGAGCCCGCAGGGAGGTACGTGGGAAATGATGAGAAACTGCAGGCATACAGAGCCGTGCACAGGCGTCTGCGTATGCAGGTTGGTACCCGCCGCTCCATCGTGCAGTTGCAACGCTGATGGAGTGATCTGCGGAGACGGCAGCCCGACCTTCTTGCAGATTTGAGGGCTGAAATTCTTGCTAGTAAGTCGTGCTCAAACACTAAATAATATGGCAATGTAATTTTTTATTCTCACAGGAAATATGAACAGAAAAGGCCTATTTTCTGACCATTCTCATACTAAACGTATGAATAATGTTAGTCTTATTTGCGATTATTCTGATTATTTCCTATTATATATATATGTTAAAAATTTTAGTGGACACTTTTTTACAAATTTAATGTTATTGACATGAGTACCATTTTAGCATTCAAAGCTACCATTCGCTGCATGTATGTATGTATTCGCTGTGTATGGTGAATACATTACAAAAATACACATAAGATAACACATCATGGTCTCCAACAGGACGCCAACGCAGCTCCGAACACCACCGCCAACATCAACAGGTGGTCACACCGGAGGCGCCAGGTGGTAGCCAACAGCCACAGTTGGAGTCAGCGGTGGTGGAGGATTCACCGCAGTCCGCTGACCTGGCAGCATCACCTCTGCTATTCCAGAGCCAACCAGAATCCACCTCTCAGCAACCACAAGTGCTGGTTGAGGAAAGTAAGTACATTACATGGTACTTTTCGTATACTTTAGTTGTGGTTTTTTTGTCAAGATATGATTTTTGGATTTTTTGGGTAGAACATGACAAACAGTTTTCACTGGCCATTCACAGTACCAGGCATCCTAAGTTCCCACAATGGGAAAAATGTCCTCCCACCAATTCTTGTCTTGTGCGCAGGCCAACTCAGCTGGCAGGCTTTAAAAATGCACCCTAGAGGGTGAGAGTCTCCTTGGCAAAATTTTGCAGAAAGTTAATGTATACACCAAAACAATATAATACTATATATTTCATATTACTTGTGTCTCCCCCTTCCCTTTAGGTTGTAAGCTCTCATGCGCATGGCCCTCTTTTGTTGTATGCTCCTTCTACAGTACCTTCACCCTCTTGGCCTTTTTCGATAGGCCTGTTTTCCCTGTTTTCTTAAGCTTAGGCCTTCTTCTTGCTGATTTCTACCATCCCTTTCACTATCTGTCAGAGATAATCTGATTTATGCTTTACCCTGTCACCTGTCTTTGTATCATGTTGTGTCTTGGTTCTGTTTTCAGTATATGTTATGTACTCCTACATTTATCAAAATTTAATGAATGGGGCCAGTGTTTGGGTAACATTCATTTATGCACTTTACCGAGCTTACAAAATGCAAAGGTACAAGAACCGACAGCTAGCATTTCACCACATTGAAATGTATTAAGAGTGCATTTACTAAATTGTTGTCTTTCATTTTTTGCAGCTGATGAGGAGTCGATGGGTCCTCCAAGGCACAGCCAGAGGCTTCTGGGTAAATTAAAAAAACAAGAAAAAAAATATAAAAAGCATAAAAAAAAAAATATCTAAAAAAAATGTTAAATACCTTTTATTGATTATTTTTTTTCGTGTTTCTTACTTAACATTTGTTAATAGTTTTAGTTTATAAATTAAAATATTTTTGTTACAAGAAAAACTGGTATATGTGTGATTTCATTGAACAAATTTACGTATTAGCATTATACACTTAAGTAAAGCTGTTGTTTAAAAGCCAATGGAGAAGAGGCCAACCAATAGGGTCACACCTCACATCCGGGATATAATGTGATAAGGCCCAAAGAAATAACAGTTATGTACGATATAACCTCTTTCTAAAACATATACTGAAAACAGAACCAAGACACAACCTGATACACAGGGAAAACAGGGCTAGCGGCATAACCTCATTGGTGTTATATAAGTTAATAAAGTCATAAAAAAATTCCTTCAGCAAAAGACACTTAACGAATAAAATTGGATCATTGTTTCTTCACAAAATAATAAGCTTCCACTCTTTTTCTATACTGAAAACTCTGATCTTAAACAGACCAGAGATGTACTTTGTGTTTCAACAAAAGAAGGTTGTACTATAATTTACACCTATCATATAACAATTGGCTGAGAAAGTATTTAGGCGTATCCTGATCCTTTTGAGTCTCCTGGATGCAATGGACAAGTCGAAGAAGTCTGTGCAAGTCTTTGTTGAAAATCTCTGGATTGAAAACATAGGTTCTTTGAATAACTACTTCATTTCTGTTCATATTCTTTTCCTTCCAGCTGACACCAAAGGCTTATATAATATAATATATATATAATATAATACATATGACATTGTAAAAACACATCAAATATACATGATATACTGATATATGATATACGATAAAACACTGAAAATATTTCAATATTACGAAATTTTAATCATCAAAACTAAAACATCTTGACAGGGTAAACAAAGTAGCATAACAAGGAGAATATATATTTTTACGGTTATTTGCAACCAGCACCATGATTCAACAATTGAGAGATACACCAATGATGTTACTATGCACTAAAGAGCGTAGTGTTCGCTTCTGCACGTAATGCAAGTATGTGCCGGCGTGTACGGACGTGAACAGGTAGAATAGGAACACTTGCGCCGCAAGTCATGAAGCTGCGTATGTGAGAATACGCATCTTAATGACTTTGGTCGTTCGCAGCCACAAAGTACGTGCATTAGTGCACGTACGTACGCTGCGCTCATTTTGCGTCCCTTAATGACTCAGGCCCTTAGTGTGTACATCATCCTCATCCTCACACAATATTAATTCATCCCCGCTGGAATCCACCATTACAGAAGTCTCTGTACTTTGATGTAATTTGGTGTTAAAGGCATTCCTCGTGGAAATTGTAGTTCATTTTGATGAACATCATCTTTTCCACATTTATACGAAGTAGCCTCCTACGCCGATCGCTGAGAAGGTTCCCGGCTGTGCTGAAAACTCTTTCAGAGTACACACTGAAGGGTGGGCAGCTTAGGTATTGCAAAGTAAGTTGGTACATGGGGCTCCAAATTCTCTCTTTATTCCTCCCAGTATGTAAAGGGACTGTCTGATGTGTCTATTTCTATGCTGTCATTAAAATAATCCTTCACTATCCTTTGGATGTTGATAGAAGGATCAGGTAGAGTTACTGCATAGGTGTCACGGTTTTTGGTCAATTCTTTTAGACCAGACCAGATGTAAAAATGTTGTGCTGAGTCAAGGGCATCATCCCTGGATCTCTTGGGAAAGCTAAGATTTTTCCTAGCAGCAGTTGACTGAGAAACTGAAGAAAGATACGCTGTCCTGTCACTTAACACTTGAGCTGTCATCTTGCTCACCAGGAGATCCTTGCATCTCTTCAGATCTGGTTCAGTTGTTAACAAAGAGAAGACATAGCTCTTAAACAACGATCAAGCACAGTCGCCAAAATGTAGTGAACGGATTTCAAGATTTTGATAACTCTTGGATCCTGTCGAAGTGAATAAAGTACTTGATCTACAAGTCCGACATACTTAGCGGAATGGCTTTGTTTCATCTCCTCCTTCAGTTTCTCAAGCTGCTTTTCCAAAAGTCTAATTAAAGGAATCACTTGGCTAAAGCTAGCAATTTCTGAACTCACTTCACAGGTAATTACTTCAACTGGTTTCAGCACCTTGCACAACACGTAAAGCCACTGCGCTTGAGTAAAATAAATTCCCTCCTCCTTTCCCAATGTCATGGCTTGCAGAATAAGCGTGGATGGCTTTTCGCTGTTCCTCCATTCACTTCAGTTGGTGGCAGGGCAAATGAAATTGTTCTTGTAGCTGCTGCAATCTCCTACATGCTGTTGCAGAATGGCGGAAATGTCCAGATATTTTACGGGCCACAGACAGCATCTCCTGCATGTCATTGTAATTTATCAAAAAACTGCACCACCAAGTTGATTGTGTGAGGAAAGCAGGGAATGTGATGGAATTCACCCAGCTGTAATGTTCTCACAATAATGGTGGTGTTATCAGAAAATACACATCCTGAGGAGTGTCCAAGCGGTATAAGCCATGTTGCAATGACATCCCTTAGTTTTTGTAACAGATTGTCAGCTGAATGCCTCTTAGTGAAGCCGGTGATACACAGAGTAGCCTGCCTCTGAAAAATGTGACATACTTGGGTATATGCTGCTGCTGTTCCTGCTGGTGAAGGCATTTCACCAACCCAGTGGGCTGTCACAGTCATATAATCTTTAGTTTGCCCAGTTCCGCTTGTCCACATATCTGTGATTAAGTGTACAGTAGGTAGAATGGCATTTTGTAGCCCAATTATTACATTTTTATGAACCTTCTTGTACAGGTGAGGAATAGCTTTCCTTGTAAAATAGTGTTGTGACGGAATTTGGTAACGGGGACACAAGACCTCAATTAACTGTCTAAAACCAACTGCACTAATAGTGGATATTGGACGCAGATCTAATACTAACATAGTCGCCATGGCGTCTGTGATCCATTTTGCGACTGGGTGACAGATTTCATACTTGCTTCCTCTTGCAAAGGATTGTTTAACAGTCAATTGTTGTAAACTACTAGTAGTCTTCTTCTTGGTCTGCTTCTGGTTTGAAGATCCACCACCAGCAAAAGCAGCAGCAGCAGCGGGACTAATGGTCAATAATTCTTCAAAGCAATCATGGATAGTGGAGGAGTCATCTAGCCTTAGCAACTTGGATGGAGGACTAAATCATATCGCTACAGAGGCTATTGATAGGGATGATGTTTTGGTTGTAGATTGCAGGTTCCTGGATCTAGGTGAGAGAATGGAGCTAACTGATGCTGGGCTGCTTGTTGTTAATTTTTTTAGCATAAGTTTGAGATTTTCCCAACAGCTTGCCATGAACTCGCTTCAAATGTCGTAACTTGGATGAGGTTCCTAGATGGTTAAGGTCCCTACCTCTATTGACTGTAGCTTTACAAATCGCTACAAATGGCTAGACAACTGTTGTCAGTATTTGGTTAAAAATAATTCCACACATAAGAGGTGTGTTTTCTGGTCTTATGCCCAGGCATGACAATGGCCTTGTTCTTATTACGTGCAAGAACTGCTTCCACTGGTGCAGGACTTAAACAAACAACATCATCCTCATCAACATCCTCATTAGCACCGTCGCCAGCTACACATATATCCCCCTCATCCTGTTGCAATTCCAAAGTGGCATGACAATGGCCTTCTTCCCTTCTTCTTATCACGTGCAAGAACAGCTTCCACTGGTGCAAGACTTACACAAACAACATCATTGTCATCAAAAAACTGATTAGCGCTGTCGTCAGCTACACAAATACCCCCCTCATCCTTTTGCAGTTACAAAGTGGCATCCTCAATTTGTGTATCACCGGCTACACTTGGGCTGCTCATCCACACATCTGCAGAAATGCTGACAGGAGGCTTCTTTATGAGTATAGTATCAGAACGGTCATGCTTACACTTTGCACTCGTGGATAGACTTTCCTCATGGATTTCTGTCATTTCTGAAACTGAAAATATTGTTTCTTCTAATACTGCTTTCTTCCAGCTCGGCTTTTACATGTAAAAGTATTTGGGCTCCACTTTTTGACTCAGAATGACAAGGTCTTGTATCGTCATGACTGACCTTACAAGAAGATGCCTCACTGACAGTTGCAGAACTAGCACTCATAGAGAAAGCTGAAAGCCTGATTCTTTTCTTGCCACTACTTGTGTAGCAATTCTATTTTTTTCATTACTTAACTTTAACTGGATTACATGTGTTTTTTTCTTTATAAAGGGTGCTTTTTTACATTTTTGTTTCCCTGACTTAAAAACACTATACAGTTTTAAATAGGTTTTAGCTGATGATGTGGAGGGATTACTATCAGCATGACTGGTGCCAGCAGCTGCTTGGTGCTCCTGGTCTTCTGTGGACTGATGTGAATCCATTTTGATGACACAGTACAAATGTGACTGTAGACTTTTAATAACACTGCCAGCTCTATTATTATAATTTTGGTTTCAGCACTGAAAACTTTCACTTCTCATGTTTCTCGGTGAGCTATGGCACAGTACAACGTCACTGGAGACTTTTAATTACACTGCCAGCCCTACAGTGTGTCTTTCAGCACTGAAAACTGCCACCTCTCCTGTTTCTGGGTGAGCTATGGCACAGTAAAATATCACTGGAGACTTTTAAAAACACTGCCAGCCCTATTATTACAATTTTGCTTTCAGCACTGAACATTGCCACCTCTCCTGTTTCTGGGTGAGCTATGGCACAGTAGAATGTCACTGGAGAATTTTAATTACACTGCCAGCCATATAATGTATCTTTCAGCACTGAAAACTGTACCCTCTGCAGTTTCTGGGTGAGCTATGGCAGAGTACAATGTTACCGGAGCCTTTGAAGAACACTGCCAGCCCTATAATTTGTCTTTCAGCACTGAAAATTGCCACCTCTTCTGTTTCTGTGTGAGCTATGTCACAGTATAATGTCACTGGAGACTGCCAAGAGCACTGCCACCCCTCCTCTTTCTCTTTCATTAATGACGCAGCCCAACTGCACTGGAGAATGCCAACAACCCTTCTACCCCTTCCGTTTCTCTCTGTGAAATGGCGCTGGATCTCCGTGGAGGGCGGTATTTATAGAATCCAAAACTCGTGAGATCTGACGACGCAGCAATGACGTTTTGCCCCATTTTCACTTCTGAAGGCGCACAGCAGTACCAAACCGGCTCGGCATGGTACTCGGATCTGCGAAGTTCGGGTGGGCTCCGGTTCTCAGAGAACCGAACCCGAACATCTCTAGTTTATTTCTGTAGTGATCGATCAGCTAGAATAGTTGGGTTTCAATCTGTCAGAGCATTTAGAGTACAGGCTACTGTGTATAGTATAGTATACTATATATATTATATAGTACTATACATAGACGTCACTCTGAAATAGTATTTCTAATTCTCTTTAGTGGAGAAAAATAGGGTGATGTTGCTGTATATATATAATTTTTTCTTTTTTCCCATCAAAGTAATTCTAAATTTGGTGAGGGACAGTTTCAGTGACCACTTTATTAAGCGAAAAAAACAGGTGTTGAGTTTGAGTGTGAGCGGAAGTATAGCAGGACCACCCCCCCTTCCTAAAAAAAACCAATAATATATTTATTTTCCCATTTTGTACTCTAAGGGGGGGTATACAATTGTTAGCGAGATGGGTGAAAATCCCGCGCTCAAAAAACCCCAAAAAACCCGCGCTCGTTTTTTCCTGTTCGAGCGCTCGTTTAAAAAAAACCCCGCTCAATTCAATTGTTAACATTACATCCCCCCCTTCGCGCTCTATTATTGGTCCTAGCGAGTTTGAAATGAGGAGTGTTTAAGGCAGTCATTTTAGTATAAAAAAATAAAAGAAAATTAATGCAATCAAGAAGGGCCCCAGCACTGCAAAGGAGATTGGGCCCCTACACTGCAATCAAGAATGGCCCCAGCACTGCAAAGGAGATTGGGCCCCTACACTGCAATCAAGAAGGGCCCCAGCACTGCAAAGGAGATTGGGCCCCTACACTGCAATCAAGAAGGACCCCAACACTGCAAAGGAGATTGGGCCCCTACACTGCAATCAAGAAGGGCCCCAGCACTGCACAAGAGAATGGGCCCCCACACTGCAATCAAGAAGGGCCCCAGCACTGCAAGCAACAATGCCCCCCCCCCCCTGGACAGCAGATTTAAAGATTTTACAAGCAGGTAAATTTTTTGCCATTTACAAACATTTTGTGAACACTGGCCAAGCATGGACATTTATAAGGTACAAATATTTGTTGGGACTTTGCGTAAATGAGTGTGTGTAGGTAAAGCATCAGAAAACTGAGGATTTTGTCCATGGTGAGTATTTTGTTTTTTTTTGTTTTTAATAGAAATCTATGGTGTACATGAGGGTGTTTACTGCATTTCTTTGGGTTTTATTATTTTTAATAAAGATTTGTGGTTGGAATGAGGGTGTTGTGCTTTTATTTAACATTTTGTTTTGTGGAACTACAGATCACAGCCAGCTGTGGGTGTAAGAGCATGTTGGCACTTGTGGTTCTACAAGTGCAAACATGCCCTGGGTGCCATGGGTACGCTGGTGCTTGTAGTTAGACAAGTAGCAGCATGCCCACACTATTTAGGCCAACATGGCTGGCTGGGACATGTAGTTCCACAAGTCAAATTTTTTTTTTTTTCATTCAAAATCCCCATTTATTACCCTACTACCCACAGCCCAGGGGTAGTAGGAAGTGCCCTAGTGCTATCGGCACTGGGCTGGGTGTCCCTAGGGGAGTGGCCCGCTTACATTTTGCAGCGGACCACACTCCCTAGGGAATCCAGGCCAGCGCTGAACAGTCTGTGGGTGTTTTGGTCATTATGGCCGTGTGACCCAAACTGCGTTTCCCCCCCCCCCCTGCTATAGTGCCTATCACCCCGGCTGGTTTGCGTAGTGCTGGTTCTTTTCAAAGATTTAAACACACACAGCAATAGCCTGCCAGCACTAGGGTTAAGACTAAAGTATAGAGTGGGGAGCAAACACTTTTGTTTTTAAAAAATAAATAAATAACATGCTACTTTTCACAATTTTGATGAGAGCTGACTGAGGTCAGGCACAACCACCCCCCCCCCCCCCTAAAAAAAATAAAAGAAAGTTTAAATACATGCACCACTAATGGATTTTTTTAAAGGGGGAACTTTGAAAACATTTTTAATTATTACGCTGTTATTTTTTTTAAAAAATAGTACTTTTCAGTTTTCAGGTTATTTTAATGAACTTTTACACCTATTTTTTCAGTTTAATTTAGATTTTTCTATCTATATGTTTTTCTATACAGGGTATAACAGTACAGAACAGTAAACAAAAAATACCAATACTTCTGAAACTCCAGGCAGGCTGATGCAATAAGCACGGAGCAGAAGAACAGGTGAGGAGACAGGAGGGAAGAGGGCCCTGCTCAAGTGAGCTTACATCCTAAAGGAGGGTAGACAGAACAGGCACAAGGGGAGCCTATAACTTATATCCTATAACTTATAAGTTAGAGAGAGGGGGGCCCGGGGCACGTGCCCCCCCCCCTTAATCCGGCCCTGGTGGTAGGCAGCAACTTGTTCAAGGCTCATTAGTGTTCTCCCCAGCACCTATTTCCCGGGTGCTCCACCCAGCTGTTTTTGCTTACCACCCAGCTTTTGGACCCTAACAGACTCCTCTTATAATAGAATAAACCATTGTTTCTTCTAGTATCACAAGCACTATGTGAGCACTACAGCCAGCAGTGCGTGTTACACCACTGACCACCGGTCTGCCCAGTGCTGGCAGGTGTGGTGTGGGCAATAACCTTCAACATTTTTCATTATTATTGAAAAGTATTACAACTGCCTCAACCCGGCCGCTTCTTAATGCCACCTGGCTGGCAACATTTTTTGGGGAGAACACTGAGCAATACTCCTCTTGGCAACCATGGATCTCTGTACAGACCAGGAGCATCCCAATACCAGTACTGGCAGTTATAGTACTTTTACTGTTATGACCTCTATTGGTAAAAATAGGTTGTGTGGGAAAAAAGTGGAAGAAAGTGTCCTCAAAATCCAAACACTACTTGTCAAAATGAATCGAAAAAAAAAAAATCAACTCTTGATGTAATTAGGAGGATTAAGAGAAGTGTTTCTGATGGATGTGGTGATTTGTCCAAAAAAAGGAAAATAGCTAACGTTCCATATAACACCTGCAGTGGCAAGGCTCATAATATGCATACATTTTGCTAGTAGGGGTCCTGCCACTGTTGGTACTGGTAAAAATACTAGACTGACCTGTGCAAAACAGACTACCCAACACAGTCATGCATATTCCTCAGCTTCCCATGTACTGCCTTCTGACTCATAGTGTAGGTCTGTCACTGTGACCTCCAAAACAGCCAAATCAGTGCCTGAAAATAACACTTCAGTCAATCCATGAGTACTGTATGTGAGTCTGTTGTTTCAAATTCTGACACTGTTGTTATAGAGCAGCCTCCTTCCCAAATTTCTCAACCATTTGGAAATGTGAAAATGAGTAAGTAGTACTAGTATTAATGATGATGAAATTGGAAGTTGCAAATGTGCAATAGGATAAGTGGGATAGTTGTGGATCCTAAAATGAATGTGTTGTACTTGAACGAGATAATGAGAACGATGATGTTGATTGTGTTGAACTAAGGCAGTCACCAGTGCTACCACCACCTCATGCCCATGATAAGCACATTATTATGCCAGGGCATACGATGAAAAAAAGCACCTCTTCTGTTTGGAAATATTGTTATTCAAACCCGGACAACATTTGTCAAGGCATTTGTAGCTTTTGTCAGGCCAAAATAAGTATAGGTAGGGACAATGATCATCTAGGCACCTCCTCTCTGTTTTGTTATTTGCATCAAGTTCTTTCAAGTCATGTTTCTAAACATGGCAAATTGTGTATAGTAGCAGGCAGTCCTAGGTCAGATAGCAGCCAAATGAATAGACAGTTGCAATCCTCACCGGTGTCCACACCTTCATCATCAACTTCATCATTATTAGTACATAGACCAACGTCCAATCTTCCAATTCCAATTGACTTCCTTAATGCAATCCATGATTCCCAAGAGATCCTTGCACACTACAGCTGCTGCTGGGGGTGATACGTCTATACAGAAGGGGAGCAAGAATAATAAGCATAGTTGTGAACAATTATCTGTGATACAAGCGTTTGCAAGAGGAAACAACTATGACAGTCAGCATGCTGTTGCACAGCAGTTTACTAAAGCCATGACAGCTATATTAGTATTGGATACACATCAATTTCTGTAATCAGTGCTATAGGTTTTTGCAAATTAGCTGAGGTCATGTGTCCACACATTCCATCTCAATTCCATTTCTCCCAAACAGCAATTCCTCAACTGTATGAGAGTTTAAGCAAGAAGTCATTCAGTCCCTAGAACATGCCATTGTACCGACTGTCCACTTAACTACTCATTTGTGGACAAGTGGAACTGATCAAACCAAAGACTATATGACCATGACAGCCTACTGGGAAGGTGTATTCCCATCAGCAACAGCGCCGGTAGCTTCACCATCATCCTCCTCATCCTTTCAGCATGGTAGAGCAAGCACTCATTGCCATGTCATTTATAGGCAAGCTACTCTGTGTATCGCTGATTACACAAAGAAACATACAGGTGTCAATCTATTGGGATGTCTTAGCAAAATGTCTCACCACACTAAGACTCATTTCAGGACTCCTCATTGCCGATAATGGAGCGAACATTGCGTGTCTATTACAACTGGGTGAATTTAGACATGTATCATGTGTTGCACAGACAATAAACTTGGTGTTGCAGAGTTTTTTAAGAAATGACCCTAATCAATCTACTGAAAAAGCAGATGGAGAAGCTGAAGGAGGAAATTAAACTGTCAGGATTCCTAATATGAACACCATGGAGAGAAATATAAATGAAACAAGGTGGTTTATTTAAGTATGGAACATACAGGTAAACAGATGAAGCAAATAAAAAGGCAGATAACACAAGTACTGGATTGCGAGAAAAAGCTGAGGAGCTGAGAAGTCTGGTTACCAGGCAGTAGAAGTGGTCTGAAGGCACAGAGAGTCCAAATGTCCAGATTTAACCTGGGCAGTATGTAGCTGCAGACCAGGCAGGTGACCTGTGCATAAATTCACTGCAGAAAAAAATGAGTCAAGATAATTTTGGAGTGCACCTGTGTCAGGTAAAACACAGTTGCGTGCATAAATGATTGAAACTTTTCAAAAGCGCTAGGTACAGGTCTCTATTTAGACTTAGAAAAAGTTTGCAGGCACAAGTAGCATAAAGGTTCAGGTAAGCTGGGAAGCTTGGAGCTGGATGTCAGGCATGTGAGATGATCAGGGAGTCACTCAAGATCAGAATACTGTAGTTACACTGAGAAACTAGCCGCTACAAAGACAAGTGATGAACTGGCCTAGTTTGCTGGAAGAGGCCAGAGACAGGTGAGCATGATCCAGATCCAACAATGAGAGCTTATCTCTTTGTAGGCAGGATCAGGGGAAGGCACAGCAGCATCTAGAGATTGGCTACTGAACAGCAGCCAGAGGCAGATTGTGAAATAAATGTAGGATTCTAAGTATGTCGGCCTTGTACATCAGGTTATTTATTCATTTCGCCAGGACCCAAGGTTTTGCAGCATCTTGAAATTAGATCAATACATTTTGGCAACCCTGCTTGAGCCTAAATTTAAGAAGTCATATGTAATGTCTTTCCTTCCAACGGACAAAAAAGTTTCACACATTCAAACAACTGCTTCTTTCCAAGCTGTCGGATCAATTTGCAAATAACATGTTTCATGTTTTACCTTCCCCTAAAAATGTCAGTGCCAGAAAAAACTTCCTGTGACAGCATGGGCCACCTATGCCACCCTTTCCGTGTTGTTGGGGACCGGCTGGGCTTGACTTGCCATCATCGGTGTATCCCAAATGTATCCCTCCAAATGCAGTAGAAGGTGCTTCTGTTACCACCACTTAACTCCTTTGCCAGCACCTAGAACCACCTCCTTTTGGGTAACTCTCATTGCTATTGTACCCATTGCTGGGCACCTGGGCTGGCACACCTGACCTTTTATTTTAGATCAGTGTTGCTGTGGATGGTTCCCCCGGATAACGGATTAGATTGGCAGTTATGTTTTATTGGTTGACATAAGGACAGTTACATGCCAGTTTTTGAAACTAGCAATTTTTCCAGAAGTTACAGACGAAATGATACACTACATGGTAAAATAGAGCTCTTTTATACAAATTCTGATATTCATGTTGCCAGGTGGTAACCAGCCCCTGATCCCAGCTAACACCACAAAGGTCTGAGATATTATATTCAATAATTAGCATCAGGATGCAATATGTTCTCTAACCTTGTAGTTAACAGAGTTTAACTTACAAAATTCACATCAATTTGTGATATCCTAAATTACTTGCATTCTGTGTCTACATTGTTCAGACAGGTTCTAAGATACAGGAAGAAAAACTACACAGGGCCGAAAGGTAACAACCTCCTCTTGTGCATTCAGGTTGAAAAAGTGTCAGTCACTGAGATGAAAAGGGCACTGAGATGAAAAAAGCTGTAGAAAGTGTTCTTTGCATTCAAAGACGGAGCGGACAGGGCTGCGATCAAAATTGGCAGATACGTGCCTTGATGAATCAGGCCCATGATGTTCAAAAACACTCATGTGCCATGGCATTCTGCTGTGCCTGCCTACAGATTTTATGTGCTGTGGTTCCTTGAGCTCAAGCTGAATTTAGCTGCAGAGTGTTTGCAGTATACACATAATTTGGTATACGGATCATAGTGATCAGTGATTGACTGTTACTCTGCTTGCTGTATTTTGGCATTAACCTTTAGCAAAAAAATTTGCAGCTAAAAATTTTTTTTTCCCTTTTCTAAATTGTTAGATTTCTTCTCTCCCCATAGAAAACACAAGCACTATTTCTGACCTCCTACCCCATTCCATCATTTTTTTTTTATATAGCAGATAGCTTTGGATGTCAATAATATAAGATGCCCAGTTTTAAAAACGCAGTCTCACAAAAAAATATTAGCAAGATTGCTTTCAAAGTGACATCTTTTGAGACTGAAATTATGCTGTATAGAGCAAACCTAGAAGCAAGACAAAACATCCCAGTCTCAATGTTACTTGTTTAACACCTCTTCACCATATCTTCATTCTTGTTCCAATAGGCCTTTCCGAACAGGAAGTCAGTTTAAAAAAGACTCAACATTTTGGATGTTGATTACTTCATCAATCTGACAACAGTGTCGCTGTTCATGACCAGACTGCGATGGCAAGAATTTAAAAAGTCATGCGCTGTACTTTCTCTGACCTGTAGATGTCACTGTAGGCTCTTAGAAACTTATTTTATTTGGCAAATTATTCAGTGCTTCTAGAAATTAGAGCAACATTTACATTCTATCCTGATAATTTTAGATGTTGCAAGTAACCTCTAAATGATGAAATATGTACATCACATTAAAATTATACTGGTATTGCAGAGGCATTCAGTGTTTATTTTAATATTTTAGTTTTACCTGTTATCAGGGACAGAAATAGTAATAAAGAGGTCCAACAGAAGATTTTTTGACCCATCCTCTCTTCACCTCAACAACAAAACACTGCACTTTGAGTAGGGTAATGCCATTCAGGAGCTCTGCACATTTGTGTTTATCAGACTAATCAACTTTGCTCTTACATGCTGATTTGCACATAGCAGGCAGCAATAAGCTCTAAGATCCTAACACATGAAAATGGATTTATTTTGAGAAAAATGTCAGCAGTGTTCAGATAGGTAAATAGTACTTGTATGTCAGGAATTTAGCATTTAAGCTGTCTACTACGTCTAGGAAAATGCAGCGTAAATGTTCCCTTGGCTAATAAACGCACACATCCCACACTCATGTTTTTAAATACGCTGTAGAGCTGTGAACATTCTGATGCTCTGACTACAGTTTGTTCTATGCATTCTGAATATAACTGAGCACATGCCTTCCACACAGGAGATAAAGAGTTAATACAATAAGATCTTTCTCAAGAGCACTTTAAAAGAGCTTGATCATTTAGGGCAAACAGCTAAAATGATTAAGTATAAGGTCAGTTATCCTTGCTGTGACATCAGTAACAATGACCTGTGCATAAATCCACTGGCCTGTAGTCTGTAGAGAATATTTCTATATTATATAGAGTTAGCTGATTCCAACAACACAGAAGCTTTTGAGTGCATTGGGAAAGCCAATCTCTCTTCCCCTTTGAGGACCAGTACCCTTGTTGTCTCCAGACTTGTCGCAGACCAAGATCCTTCCATTGCTCCACAGCCCAGTCTTGTATCCCCTTCTGCAGGATGGTGGTGCAGACAGTGCCATCGCTATGTCTACTGCAACCTGTGCTTTGCACCCAAGTGAGTTGAGGTATCTCTACCCCCTCTCGGTCTTCATCACGGGATCTGTTAGTAACCTCCCTAGGAAAGAGCATTGGCATTCCCATTACTCTTCCCTAGTCAGTAATGGATATTATTGGAAAATTTGACCAGACAAGCCAGCCAAATTTGCTCAAGGGCTCCCAATTTAGCAGAATCAAAGTTTACCAAAGCGCTCTTGTCAGATACTCTGCAAATTTCTCTGTTATGGGCCAGAGCAAGGCCAGAAATTCCAGCAAGAACGAGCTACAATTCTCCGGATTCCTTTTCGAATCGTGCAGGGTTTGGCTTGCGTAGGCAATCACTTACTCCTTGCCTTCCTACAGTTGAGTGAGCACTGCTCCAAGACCTCAGTGACTTCCATCCGTGTACAAGGTAAACGGCTTGCTAAGTCAACATAGGCCAGCACTGGTGCCCTAGTTAATTCCTATTTCAGATGAATGAAGGCTCTCTCCTGAGGGATCACCCAGACCTTGATGTTAGTTTTAGGGCCGGCAGAAACTCCCCAAAGCAGATCAAATAAAGCACCAGCTAGTGATGAAGCGCCGGTAGTACACCTCCAGAAACACGTGCAGCACAGTCACTGTACCAGGCACCCACCGATCAAGGACTGCAGCAACCTTATCTGTCGTGGGTCGTACTCCTTACTTGGACACCATGTATGCAAAATATTTCAAGCTAGTCTTCAACAGACTACATTTTTGAGGCTTCAAGTTCAGGCCAAAACACTCCAATCTCTGGAACACCAGTTCAAAACTTGTCAGATGTTCCTCAACAGTTGGTGCAAAGATGACAATATCATCCAAGTATATCAACAAGGCCACTAAGTTGAGATCTCCTAAGCATCTTTCCATCAGTCGCTGGAATGCTGCTGGGGCATTGGTGAGGCCAAAGGGCATCCGTCAGAGCTCAAATAACCCCATGGGTACTTGCCAGTATCCGCTCACCAGATCCAAGGGGGAGAAGTATCTGGCCTGCCCTAACGCTACCAAGGACTCTTCAGTGCGAGGCAGTAGATATGCATCCTACATAGTACAGTTATTCAGTCTCAGGTAAGACACACAGAACGGTTGGTCCCATGCTTCTTCCATACCAGCACAATGGGAGCAGCCCACAGACTTTTGCTCTCAGTCACATCTGTTTTAACATGGTGTTTACTTCCTGGTAAAGTTTATGTAGAATCTGACTGTAACACTCCATCACGGGAACTGCATTGCCATTATGGACCTCAAGCTCTAACTGGTTGGTAAACCCAAAATTTGTGACAGTTTACATAATTGCAACAGAGGTTTAATTTATGGTTTAATTTCTTTTGGTTTTTTTTGTGTGTACTTAATTATACCTTACAATACAAATGCAAATTTTACAATTGATTAATTACACCATCCAGACACCATTCTCTCTTATGTATCTAATACTTTATTACATTAACACAGCAGTTCCCAAAGTGTGGGCCGCGGCTCCCTGGGATGCCGCGGCACTGTCACAGGAGTGCCGCGATTGCCCTCGCTAAAGAAGAAGAAGACAAAAAAAACAAAAGCAAAAAGAAGAACTTACCAATCCAGCGCCGGATGCTCCTCCTCACTGTTCTCACTGACTGCTGGGCGTGACGTCATCACGTCCGACAGTGTCAGTGAGGAGCAGCAGCAGAGAGGACATCAGGACAGAAGACAGCAGAAAATGAGGAAAGAAGGTAAGTAAAGGAGAGTGAAGGGGGACAGAGTGTGAGATGCTGAAGGGGGGGACAGAGAGAGATGCTAAAGGGGGGGACAGAGTGAGAGCTGATGAAGAGGGGGACTGAGTGAGAGCTGATGAAGAGGGGGACACAGTGTGAGATGGCGAAGAGGGGGACACAGAGTGTGAGATGGCGAAGAGGGGGACACAGAGTGTGAGATGGCGAAGAGGGGGACACAGAGTTCAAAATGCGAAGAGGGGGACACAGAGTGATATGGTGAAGGGGTGCAGTGATATGATGAAGGGGCACAATGTGATGGTGAAGGGGCCTAAATACATCTTACGTAATTTTGACCCAGCTACTTAAAAAACATGACAACCCAGTAATTATTTTGGCTTAGGAGTGCCTTGGAAAAATGATGGTAACCTTAAGGGTGCCTCGAACTGAAAAAGTTTGGGAACCACTGCATTAACATATTGTGTAAAAAGAGAGTAATGTGAATCTTGCATTTACTACTAACACTGCCAAGCCACATCTCTATGCTGACTCTATCATGTCAGGGGCACACGGAGGATTGTCGGGGGGAGGGGGTTTCCCCCCAGACCCCCCAAAAAAAAACAACCCAAGAGAGAGCTGCTGCGCATGCGCGGGCAGCTCCGTTTCGTCAGCTCTGTCCTATACAGCAGCCGCGGCGCTGTCTAAGAAGCGTCCGCGGCGGTGCTGTATACACTGCAGCACCGCTGCGGACGCTTCTTTGACAGCGCCGCGGCTGCTGTATAGGACAGTGGCCACTTAGTTAGCGCAGGGGGGGGTTTCTAGAGACTCAGAAACCCCCCCTGCGTGCGCCACTGCATGTGTCAGACTGGGACAGGAAGGGTTCACTATGGAGATGCAAAGGTATTGGTCCCTGAAATAATGTGTGTCAACGCAAAGTTGCAGCCCAACGCTGAAGGTGACTCAGCCCAAGGTAGCCCAGGGTGTGGCTGTCTTTTTAGCCATTTTGAGGCCGCTCTCCAGCCCATACCACCCACTTGAAATATACAAGCACTGTTAGGTGTAAGAGGCTTGCTATTCGCAAGCAGAGCAGTGTGAAGGGGTACAAATTTTGCAACTGTCCCTGCAGTGGGTACAAAGCCCTGACTGAGCTGGATAGTCACTCAAAATTGTACTTCCCCACCAGCATTAGGACAATTGGAAAACTCTCCTGCTCTCTCTTCTCATCTCAATTGCTACTTATCTGGATCGTGTAATTTTGGGCCCCTGTTTGGAAAAAGAAAATTGCACATAAAATATGGAGTATAGCAATTTGTGCTACTTGAAGTTTAGCAATAAGTGAACTCTAAGCCAGCCTCTTCCACACCATCGCCGTCTTTAAATCAATAGCACTCATGTTTAATAATTACATTTATATGATTTCATCTTCCAGCAAGCCTGTCAAGGGCTTACCTTGTAAGCCTGTCACTTCATATTTTTACTTCAGGTTAAGCTTACCTGCACTGCTGTGACTTTGGCTCCTATCATAGTGAGATGTGTCTGACTGAGCATATGCATGTAAAAAAGCTTTTACATGTGTGTGTGTCTTTTCCTGTTTACGTTTGGGCGCCAGTGCATACAATTTGGGCAGCACAGTGTTTAGAATGTCTGCCTCACAGCACAAGGGTCATGAGTTAAATTATAAACCAGGGCCTTATCTGTGTGGAGTTTGTATGTTCGCCCAGTGTTGGTGTGAGTTTCCACCTGGCATTCCTGTTTCCTCCCACACTCTAAATACAAACTGGTAGGATAAAGGGCTGCTGACAAAATTAAACTGAGTGTATGTATTAGAAAACTTAAACTGTAAAGCTATATTTGTGCTTCTGCTCCTTCCCTACATATTCCGCGTAGTGGAATAAACTGAAACTGAAAACTATGATATGAATCAATTATAGATATACAATACAAATAAAATCAATGCTCATAAAAATAATGCAAAAGTTGGAAGAACCATGTTTGTTAGAATATGTTCAGATGTGTCTTGAAATTGTTACGGTAAGTTATTATTATAGAAAAAAAATGAGTTGCATTACTGGTACCATGATCATAGCAAAATAGAATAACCCGATCCCCAACATAGTTGTTGCGCCCTGGTGCATTTGGGTGGCACTGTATTGTTGGGTAACATATACTTAAACTCAGTTAGACAGCACCCCCATTTAACACACTCTAGTGATGCATAATGGGGGGAGACGAACTTCCCCTAGTCTAGTTCCTCTTTGGTGGAGGAAGAAGAACCTCTGCCACCCTGAGGTGTAAACTTTGGGGGCAAAATTGAAAAGCTTTGGGTTCTAGACAAATTCACCTGAAACCAAAGAGCCCTAACTGTTAGGCACCAACCCGCACTGTCAGGAAGTGCCGGGGACGGGCACCTTCCTGCTCTTTTCCCTTACGTCCCGTTGCTAGGCAAAGGGACGCGTCTATGCCCGGCAGTCGCCGGCGCATGCGCAGAGCCACTGCGTCCTCGTTGCTAGGCAACGGGACGCTCAGCTCTGTTTTCTGCTGGCGGTCAGCTGATTCTGAACGCTGACCCCACTGCCACCAATGAGGTATCACCTCCTCTATATGAGGGAGACTCTGGCACCGGAAGGGTCCCAGAGTATCAATGTCTTCCCTGTGCTCCAGCTCAATTTGCCTACTGCTTCTGTTTGTTCTTTGGTGTTGACCCGGCTTGCCTGACCCTTCTTTGGAAATACCTGTGAACATTTTGGATTTTCTGTTTCACCTCGGCTACCCTGACTTCGTCTCTGCCTGCTCTCTTTTTCTATTATTCCTGCACGGTACTGACCCGGATTGTATGACTTTGCTTATCTCTCACCTCTCTGGTGGGTGCCTGGCAGGGCCGTGACCTGCGTGCCTCTGCCGCGAAATTCAAACTCCCATGCGGGGTCCCTTGTGAAAACCAGGGGCACGTTTAGACTCCGCGCCTCCCAGTGTAGCGGTGCCAATACCAGAAGGTGGGTCTATTCTCACGGCCAGTCTGACACTAACTTTCCTCATGGGTAGAACATTGAGTGATTGTGATTTTGTCTGAAACAGTTCATCCTTCAAAATGGATCATCCTTGTGAGGGAGGACGGTGACAATTTGACTGAGAGAATCTGCAGAGCTGTCTATGCAACAAAAATACCCTGGGCAATAAACAAAAATGTGCTTTAATGGAGGGCGGCAAAAAGAATACCATTTTTGAAGAAACCTCCCATGAAATATTGTCTACAGTTTGTCAGACAGCATTTGGTAAATCATTATACCAAGTTGACGAAGATTTTATGGTTTGACGAGATCAAGATTGAACTTTTGGTCTTATAGCTAGCTATTTTGCACAAGCCTACAGTGCTAATCATCCCATGAACACTACCTTTGCTATGAAGCATGGTGGCTGGAACATAATGCTTTGAGGATGCTTTTCTGCCTCAGGGAATGACAAACTTTTAAAAATGGAGGCCAAAATGAATGGATCAATATATACAATTTTATATACAAGTACTATTTTAGAGAAACCTGCTGCAGTCAGCAAGTCATCTAGGACTTGGGAGAAGATTTATATTCTACAAGGACTATGAAACAAAGCATACAGCAAAAACCTGTTATGGCCAACAGTGCGGCATAAACTCATAGAACAGGTAGAAGAGATCTTCACCTTTAGCAGCCGCCTTTCCCGTAGAGACTGGCTATCCTCACAGATACTCGCATGCCCCAAGGTCTTATGCTCAGAGTAGTATGAGTTTATGCTAAAATGGCAGCGCACAGGTACAGGAGGTAGCACACTGTGTAGCGGCAGGCCAGAGATCAGCGAACTGGACAGAGCACCAGAGAGGATGTCAGGTACAGGCAAAAGGTCAAGGTCACAGGCAGTGGTTCAGAATCTGGGTACAGGTAAAAGATCGGGGTCACAGGCAGTGGTTCAGAATCCGGGTACAAGCAAAAGGTCGGGGTCACAGGCAGTGGTTCAGAGTCCGGGTACAGGCAAAAGATCATACACAGGTAATCTATCCAAGGTTTAAACACCAAACACTAAACACTAAACAAGAACAGGCGCAGGCAGCAGTACTGGAACAGAAGGCTATAACCGACAGTGAGGCTCAGACCTCACTGCCTTGAATAGTGCTAAGAGCCAATCAGGACACGGGAGGACAGGGCTGACAATCAGCCTCAGGAGGCTGCTAATTAATTACTAGCTAGAACTAGCATAGGTAATAGCATAAAACAGGAAGCATGTATAAAAATATAAATGAACCAGTTTAAATCATATGAGAGCTCCCCCTGGAGTTGGAGGATGTCCCTACACCCTCCTACATCTATGCCACAAGGATAATCCCAAAGAATAATAACAGAGCATAGAAACTAAAGCACGCGCCCGGCTGCAAGATCACGCCAATATGCGGCGTACCGCCGCAGCTCATGACAAAACCTTAATCAAACCTTAATTTATAGAAGAATTTGAAAATTGCTGTTTACCAGTGATCTCCATCCACCCTGAAGGAGCAATATTACAAAAACAATAAGCAAAATTGTAGTGCTAGTTGTGCAGTGCAGGTAGGGACTTACCCAAGTAGTCTGACAGCTATAATTGCTGCTAAAGTTACTATTACCAAGTATTAAAACAAGGTGGATGAATTCTTATGCAATTCATTATTATCTACTATTATTTCTAATGAAGAAAAATCTTTAGGTTTGTATTTTTATTTGACATTAAAGAGTATTTTGTGTTGATCATTGGCAGGAATCCCCAATTATATCCATTTTGAAAGAAAGTGAAATATTAAAAAAATGCCATGGAGTGAAAACTTTTTATAATCCCTATATATATCATAATTTGTTATGTACAAGATAAAAATCTTACAGATGTGAACATTCGAGAATCTATTCATTAATGAATTCAGGACTGCCAATGTTAAAATTGCAAAGTTCCTGATATGTTCTGCAAATTTTATTGAAACACCCAGGTTTTATGCCTGGTGTGCATGCATGGGTCACACATGATTAAATGCACTAATGCATATACATTTCAACACATAGACATTTAAACAGTTACAAATACAGGACCTAAGGTATAAACACTCATTCACATCAGGGGTAGGGCTTATTGTGAGACCTGCAAGTAGGTGAGATTATCATGGGACATGCTAATACAGTGGTTCCCAACCCCAATAATTAAGCCTTTTCCCCCTTTTCACAAAAGGCACTAATTTAGTCACCTGTACTCAAGCACAAATATTCATAAAATGTGCACTGTTATTTCATAACAGAAACCGAAAATAGGCTGGGTTTGAGGTAGAACAGAGCAACTCTCAGTGGCTAACAGTGAAGATTAGAAAGAGAGGAGCGAGCGCTGAAGTGGTATATGAGATCAGGATGGCAGCAGATCTATTCTGTCATTTAGTGACTGGCATACATCATTTTTTGTGCCAGAAATATATGCATTTTGGTAATGCTTACAAGCACCAAAATGTGTCCATATCTACAATCACATCTATATATCAGGCAGCAATAAGTTGAGTACAATAAGGGCATTTTCAGGTAAGTGAAGCATGCCTCCTGGAGTTGCGAGATACTTAGACTTTGACACATCCCTGCTGTGACGATTATGTATTAAGCCTAATCACTGATTGCTATTTTCCTCTTGAATTCATGTATGACAATGTGTATATTGTATGTAACCTTTCAAAGTATGCTTTGCTGACTGACCTAAGTGACCTGTGCAATTGACAGAGTCTTTTGAAATTAGCCAGATCCAGGAACAAGTAAGCATCTCTGAGGAGTTTGTGTATACAGAGAATGTGGACTTGACCAGCTGGGCGGAACGAGCAGAGATGAGAATCATGCCCTCTGAGATGCCAGCCATATATCTCAGGGATAGAGAACACCTCAAAAGCCCTGTGTAATTCTGGGAATCAATCTGCCCTGACTGAGAGCTAACCTCCAAAGGTGTGGGTGAGAGCTATGTGAGAAAGGTTTAAATCAGATACCTTACATAGAAAAAGTGTGCATTTTCTAAGAGGAGACCTGTGTCTAAGACAGAAGTGTGCCATCTCTCCCAAAGTGTATACTTCTCACGGCTAAGTCTTATACTAATAAGTATGACTCTGGTTTTATTTCTTATTTTATTTTTAAAACTTATTTGTACAACTTATTTTGTACGTCTTATTATTAACTGTTTTGTAATTAAGCCTTGGAAACATTTTTCGGATTAAATACATTTAATCTAACATATTCTCTGTGATTCATTGCGAATTTACGAAGCCAGGTGAGGCTCAAGCTACATGTGAATGTGATTTAAGTGAATAACATTAATAAGTGGTTTTGGTGAAAGCAAGGACGCCATAGTAAATCGTTCGTGGTGGCAGAAAAGATGTATCGGAAAGTGACTAAGGTGACTCCAGTCACGGCCAGCTGTTCAGATTGCTGTATCTGGGACAGGACACCTGGATACTCTTCTTAGGAGGTGTACATTTTTTGTGTATTAAAGGTCTGGTGTAAATGCATGAGATTATTATTTTTTTATTATTAATTTTTATTTATAAGGCGTCAATAGGTATCCGTAGCGCCATACAGGGACAGACAGAAACACGATACAGGGAGAGACAGCACGGAACAGTTAACAAAAAGCACAGTAACTCGGAAGCTCAATGTACAGCTAGATGAGAGGTGAGAGCCCCCAGCGGTGTGGCTAGAGGGGCAGAAGGGCAGGAGGACCTCACGGAGGAGACAAGGAGCTGGAGAGCAGAGTTAAGGTGGTGGAGAACAGGAGGAGAGGAGGCCCTGCTCAAAGGAGCGTACAATCTAAGGGGAGGGTAGGACGGACAGAGACACAAGGGTAGGAGGAGGAAAGGGGGAGAACGCAGAGAGGGAGAGGGGGGAGAGGAGAATGACGAGGAGGGAGGCAGATAGTGAGATAGTGATGATGACCCCTGCAGCACTATCTACCCCTTTCTGATGGACTGTTTGCATAATGACCCTTCCTGCTACTTGTTCTCAATACATTCATTCATTAATAGTGCAACTATATTATATCAAGTTGCCACCATCTATTTTGATTACATATTTATTATTTACTTTTGGCCTACCGCAAATTATATGTTACAACCTGTTCAAACAGTGGCACCTGTTCAATTCAAATGCCTTTTTTGAATACTCCTCCCTTTTAGTGAATGCATCAAGGTAGTTTTGTTTATTTTAAGCACTGCTGAGATTTAAAGATGCCTTATGGAACTGACGAGAAAGACCCAGGGGTAAATGTATCAAGCTGAGAGTTTTCCAGCAGGTTTGAAAAGTGGAGATGTTGCCTATAGCAACCAATCAGATTCTAGCTGTCATTTTGTAGAATGTACTAAATAAATGATAGCTAGAATCTGATTGGTTTTTCAAACCCGCCGAAAAACTCTCAGCTTGATACATTTACCCCCAGCCTCCATTAGAGCCCCTACAAATGGGACAACCTGATACGGCAACGCACCTCACCTGTCTGACCTAGAACTAGTGCATCTGCCCTATCAGGAGAAGATTGTGCAGCAGTTGGGGAGAAATAACAAAAAATAGAATATAGGAGAATGAGGACTTTATCAGGCTCACATTGCCTGGAGAGGTGGCTTATAAAGCTTAGAAAGACAGGGGAATTGTCCAGAGCCAGTAAAGTGCCATAGAATATTGTTAAGTCTCGGGATTGTGAAAGCTGCCAGGAGGAGTGAGCCGCAAGCTACTACTCAAGATTTCCTAAAAACATAAGATATAGAGTTTGGAGTGTCAGAAAATGTGACTGATCTGCTTTACAAACTAAGTGGTTTGAGTTGGGGGAAAAGTTGACTGGGTACTTGTACTGACCTGATGAGTTGATACACCAGGTGGTGAGGAAGGAAACTACTGGACAGGAGGGTAAATTGAAATCCCCATCTCTGTGATGGGTTCTCTTCCACATGGGAATGCCTACATTAATGGGAAACACTGCACTTTGTTTTTAGATAGTGGCTCCCATGTGTCCATTGTGTTTTAGAAGTGGTACAGAAGACATCTGTCAGATGTGACCATCCAACCTTCGTCTGAAGTGGTCCTGTGAGCACAGTTACCCTTACTTGGACTTGAGGAACATCAGGATTGCCCTGAAGTTTCTGAAGGAGATAGTGGGGGTGGAGTGTGAGCTGGAGACCATGGCATTGGTGTGTCCAGAAGTGAACGATGAACTCAAAGATTTGCTGGTCATTGTAGGTACCAACAGAAAGTTGTACATTAGGCTAGTAGTGCCCTGTAGTTGGATGGTGGATCTATACATGGACTTTGACCATGCACTTATCTGAAGAAAAAGGAGGAACTAGAGTTGCAGATTTTTGAACCCTGTTTTGATGGCAGTGATATTTTCTTGTGAGATAAATGAAAATGAGAGCTCCTTTGTTTTTGTTTAGTGTTTGGGACCTTGTCTGGTAACATTTGAAAACGCCGCAGGATAAATCATAGTGTCTGAGAGACCCTTTTTGGTACTAGATTTGCTCAGTGGCTACTACCAGATTTCCATAACTGCCAAAGACGAAGGAAAGTCTGTCTCCATATGTTCCTTGGGATAATACAATTTAAATGAATGCCACAGGGAGTATCTAGATACATTCCAGAGATGAATGGACCAAGTCATAGGTGACATGAACTTTATAGAAGTACTGGTATACCTGAATTATTTGATTTTGTTTGGGAGTATTCTGGAAGAGCAAAACAAGAGGCTAATGCAGAAGTTAGATCGAATCCTGGAGCAACCAATTCTGTCAAAGTAGAGGTCACTGTAGATTGGCAAATATCCAGAAAGTTGGGGTAGCTTTGGTCCTTCTTGGTTTCCTGTGGATATTATTGCCATTTTGTTCCTCAGTACTCGAAGATCACTGCCACAAGCCACTGACTAGTTTGACTAGAAGTTACCCGCCACTGAGAGGAGTGCCTTCGAATATGGACACAAAAGTGGGGCCTTATAACTGAGTTAATGAGGCATTTGGAGAATATTGGATGACAGAATGTGAAGAGGATTTTGAAAGACTCAAGAGCTGCTTGGCACATCAGCCAGTACTTGTCTATGCAGACCTCATAAAGCCTTGAGGAGAGCATTGTACCAAGAATATAAGAAAGGATTGAGGGCCATATCCTTAATCATATGGGCTAGAATAGAAAAACTTCAGGATTAAGTTGAGGTCAACTTGAGGTCCATACCAACAATAAACCACTTACGTGTGTACAGACAACAGCAATGCTAGGTTCTTCAGGATATGTTATAGGAATTTACGAGGTTATGTTGTAGTATAAAACAGTGTGGAGTTTATTGCAGTAATAAAGAGTAGACAGGAAAAACACAAGCTCTGAAGTAATGCAGGGATGAGGGATCAGCTAGAAATACAAACCTGGCTCAAGCAATGCAGATGCTTTTTCAAGGCTGTAAGAATAATCCCATGAAGGGGGTGAAGATGAGAGGGTGGAAGTATCTGTCCAAGAGGTGTGGAGAATGTGCCATGAGGGCCAAGTGGAATGAAACGCCCGAGACAGAGCATCTGCCTTCAAGTTCATATTGTCAGGTTTGTAGGTTACATGGAGGTCAAAGTGAGAAAAGAATAATGTCCAGTGGGCCTGGCGTTGATTAAGGCATTGGGCCGTTTGAAGGTACAGGAGATTTTTATGATTCGTACTGATGGTAATCGGATACCGAGCACCTTCAAGGAGATAATGCCTTTCTGAGAGAGTCATCTTCATAGCTAATAACTCCTTGTCCCCAATAGTGTAATTACGTTCTGCGGGCAAAAACTTGCATGAGTAGAAAGCGCGAGGAAGGAGTTTATTGGAGATGGATCTTTGGGAGAGCACTGCTCCTACTCCTACAGCGGAGGCATCAACGTTTAAGAAAAAAGGCAGAGAGTCATCTGGGAGCTGAGAAAATGCATCTTTGAGGAAACTAAAGGCTTCAAACGCCTTTGGTGATCTAACTTTGGTGTTAGCCCCCTTTCCTGTAAGGGCCGCAATGGGGGCAATGATGGTGGAATAATTCTGAATGAACTGTTTGTAGTAGTTCGCGAATCCCAAGAAATGCTGAATCAATTTGAGACCAGATGGAAGTGGCCAATCCAAGATAGCACAGGTCTTCTTGGGGTCCATTTGTAGACCCGAACCTGAGACGATTTAACCAAAAAACAGCATAGACAGAGCTTCAAAATAATTTTTTTACAGTTTACGGAAAAGCAGGTTATTACGGAGTCTGGAAAGGACCTTGGAGACATGGAGGCGGTGTGAGGCTATATCTGGGGAAAAAATAAGTATGTCATCAAGATATAGTATTACACAAGAATAAAGCAGGTCTTTGAAGATCTTATTGACATAACTTGGAAAGACAGCAGGGGCATTCCAGAGTCCAAAGGGCATAACGAGGTACTCATAATGGCCATCATGGATGTTAAACGCGGTCTTCCACACGTCACCTGATTGAATTCTGATGAGGTTGTTGGCCCCTTGCAGGTCTAATTTGGTGAAAATCTTGATTCCTTTGATGTGATCGAAATGCTCTATGATCAGTTGAATAGGATAGCTATTCTTTATGGTAATCGCGTTCAAACAGCGGTAATCAATATAGAGCCACAGGGACCCGTCTTTTTTGTTTAAAAAGCAGGGGATACAGAAGGTTGACACAGTAGAGACTCGGAGAGGCCTAATTCTGTGCAGGAAACGTGACTGGCAAGAGGCCCCCCATGCCAGAATGTGTGAAGAGTTCCAGTCCACTTGCAGAGAGGGAAGTTGCAGCCAGGGTAGTCCCAAATAAAAGGTGTGGTGATTTGGGCTAGCACAAGAAAATAAATGTGTACAGAGCTCCAATTTGAAGAGTGATGGGTTCAGTCTGCAGACAAATAGTTCTGTTGGTGAGACAAGAACTGTCAATAGCGGTAATGACGAGATAGGAACTTTCAGAGGAAGGCAAGGAACACTGGGACACCAAGGAGAAAGAAATAAAGTTTTCAGCTGCACCCAAATCCAACAGAGCTCATTGGGGTTTAAATGAGCCCAACCAAGTTGCATTGGTTCATGAGGAGAGGTGTGCTGGAAGTGGGGAGCTAATTTGGCGGTAGGCCGGTGAGAGGGTTTATTTTCAGCAGATCTTTCTAGGAACCTAAAGTCTACTCGATTGCACTAGGATATCAGGGCATCCAAGGTGGATGGTAATTCCTGGGAGGCCAAAACATCTTTTACCCTATTGGAGAGCCCCTGCCAGAAGGTGGCCACAAGAGCGTCATTATTCCACCAGAGTTCGGAGGAGAGGGTGTGGAATTAAATGACATATTGTGCCCTTGTCAGAGACTAAGGATACTGGCAGCCGCAGAAGAAACGCGTCCGGGCTCATCAAAAATTCATCAAAAAGCGGATATGAATGCAGTACAGTTGGTAGGGAAAGGATTGTCCTTCTCCCACAGAAGGGAAGCCCACGGCAGGGCTTGTACTGCTAATAAAGATATTATGTAGGTGAACTTCATTTTTTCTGTGGGAAAATTCTGAGGCTGAAGTTCAAATTGAATCGAAAACTGGTTCAAGAAACCACGGCAGACCATGGGGCCTCCATCGAATTTGATAGGTGCTAGAAGAATTAGTGGACACAGAGGCCTGTGAAGAGTTGGGTTCATGAGCAGTCGGAGCAGACGCTGTAAAGTGAGCGGCCTGTAAGGTGTCTAGACATGTGGCTTGGGTTTGAAGACACTGCAGCAACTGACATTGTGTGGCTTCCAGTTGTTCCACTCTTCCTACCAGGTGTTGGAGTATATCCTTCACCGAAAGTTGGGATTCATACTTTGGCCTGTTCTTATTGTCACGGTCTGGTGTAGAAATATAGGACTTCTGGATCTGTCTAACTTAGCACTACTTTACCCAGAGGCACAGAGTCTAACGGGACAGGTTTTCACTAAGAAACACCACAAGGAGTTATGGGCTTTGCAGCCACTGCCCAGCAAGTCGCAGCCCTCAGAGAGAGTGTTTAGACGAAACTCATATGGAGAACACAGGAATAGGAGAAACTCTACAGGGAGATTGTGTGGAGTGGCAAATGGACTTGAAGAGAAGATAGTCGTATACGAGTGGCACTGAACAGCAACCAGGAGATCACTGGAACAGCAAGGTGAACACAAAGAGGTGATAGTTGTGGATGACTGGTACTGACAGCAACTGAGGAATCACTGGAACATCGAGCTGAACAAAAGGAGGTGATATTTGTGGATGAGTGGTACTGAACAGCAACCGAGGAATCAGTGGAACAGTGAGGTGAACATGAGGAAGTGATAGTTGTGGATGAGTGGCACTGAACAGCACCCGAGGAATCACAGGAACAGCAAGCTGAACACAATGATGTGTTGGCAGTGGATGGTCGCACTGAACAGCAACCAATGTAACACTGGAACAGTGAGCTGAAGATGTTAGTTGCAGGTGGGTGACACTGAACAGCAACTGAAGTAACACGAGGACAGCAAACTGAAATAGCAGGAGCAAAAGGGAGCCATGTCTTATTCATTGTCTGGGTTAGACACAAATAGCAGGTACCTGACTGCAGAGTCAGAGTCAGGAACCAGGGAGCTACGGTGTCTTACACTATCACTGGCAATGAGTGCATTACAGGTGAAGGTTTAAATAGTGAAGTCTTCAAATCAGCTCACAGAAGAAGACATAGGTAAAGTATATAGCAGATATGAGTATCCAGCAGGATACAAGACAGATTTAACCATAACACCTAACATTTATGTTTTGAAAAAAAAAAAGAACAGACATTCCAGAAATATGTACAAAAATAATGTGCTTAATGTATCAATGGACACCTGCATTGCTATTTTGATCACATTGTCCTAAACAACTACATTTAAAAAAAAAAAGTCATTATATATAAACCTAATTTAAGCAGTGGATTATTTTATAGTAATATGTCTTTATGTTAGAAATATGTCTTCTGTATTACTATACTATTTTATAAAATAAAGAAAAACACAGCTGTACCACTGTACTACACAATATGTCCATGTTTTAGTACAGTCGTCACATTCTGCATATTGTCTGCTATTTTGTGGGTCACATAGCTAACATAAAAACTTATTCAAACTTTATTTTCAAAATAAATAATCAAAATTAAGTTTGTATTTATTTATTTTTTAAATAATGTATAAGCTTAACATTATAAATCTAAATTACATAGTACTTTTGTCATATTTTAACATAAAAGGAAATGCTAACTGCTAGCTTACTCCTTCTTCCTTACACAGGCTAGCAAGGAGCTTGGCTTGCCCCCTCCTCAAGTAATTTCACTGCAATTGTAATTGGTCACTGAAGTGCCTTGTGCCGAGCTCAATGGCTTTAAGGGAATTAGTGATAGGTACCTCACTTGCGAGGTTCCTTCCATTTTCTTGGTGAGGAGCATCAGTTTTTGATAACCGCATGCTTACAACTGATTGAAGCATTCCAATATATGTAACTCAGAATAGCTGTGTTGCATCACGATGGCTGTCCTTGTCAAAATTATGATGCTTTCGTGCCACTGCAGATCAAAAAAATTCCTTTAAAATAAATGCCCCGCTAAGCCAAAATTCATATTACAAAATATAAAAAGATTTAGTGAGTATACGTAGGTCTTCACCACCACAGCAACACCCTGCTAGAAAAAAGAGAGAAAGAGAGCAAATATATGTGAAAACATGTCTCCAAACATGTTGAATACAATTATATATAAGGCACCACATGCAAGTCACAAATTTAAATTAATTTTTTATTTAAAGAAAGTTAAAGCTAAAAAATATGTTCCAAAATAAGGATGAGTGGCCACGCCCCAGCCCTCTCGCCTTGAAGAAGAGATAGCTAAACTGTCTATGCTGAACTATGCTGAAGTTGAGATATTGGTTATCAATATGGTAGAGAAGCTGCTGAATAACAACTAGCATATATAACGGCTGGAGCAAAGCTCAGAATATGGTAGGACATTACTGAGCAGGTCATAGTGGTGGCACCTATCTGCAATAACATCACAGAGGTCAAGAAGAGACACGCTAAGGAATCCATAATTGAATATAATTAATTTATGCCCCCTCCGGAGCATTTAGACCATGCCTACCCTTGCCCTACCCAGGTGACTGCTGCCAGAGGTCAATAGGAAAGCAAGATAAGCTGAGCCGCTGGGCCTCATGGGAAGATAATAAGAGGTAATGCAGATGACCATGTCACCAAAGGGAGAAGAAGAAGTTTCAGAACCTAGGGTCTGAAGTTGCACAAGAGTGAAAGTGTAAGAGCAGGCCCGGCGCTCCCATTAGGCAACGTTAGGCAGTTGTCTAGGGCGCCGGGCTCTGGTGGGCGCCACAGAAGAAAAATGTAGAGAGTATTGTACTTTAATACTGTGCGGCGACTGCTGAACATACCTTCCACGGCCGCCGCACAGCTTCAGATAGATCCACAGAGAGGGGGGAGGGGCCATGAATCACCACTGCCGCCGCCCTCCCCTCCAACAGCTGATGGGGCGGACCGTCCCTCCGTCTCCTCCACTCCGTCTCCCCTCACTGACTGTCGGGTGTGACATCATCATCATGGCCCAACAGTGTCAGTGAGGGACGGGACCCGGCAGGTGGAGCAGCCTTATGGAGCCAAGTTTAAGGTAAGGAAAGATTGAGAGGGGCGGATTTTGAAATTTTGCCGGGGGGGATTTTGAAATTGTGCCTAGGGCGCCGAGGACCCTAGCACCGGCCCTGTGTAAGAGCCCAAGTAACTGAGTGATGATACCTACGTCGTGTTGGGTAGTGAACAGGCATTGGCCTGTGGTCACTTGTGTACACACCCACGATCTAGCCAGGGCAGAGAAAAGTGCAAGCAAGGAGGTGCATTGCCCACTTATGCACCCCAAGACTACACAAAGTGACAGGGGTTGCACTTAATAGGTGTGTTATAATTTTTATCTCTCTGTTAATGGGCAAGATTTTAAATGCTTCTGCAATCACATAACAATGTAATTCAAAAATTCATCCATGCAAGTGGTAAATACACTATATACTGTACATGATGCAACAGTTTGTGTGGGGTCTGCTGTAAAAATAAGCAGCTGAACATCAGTATATCCTATTAGTGGTAGAATATGCCACCCGCTATCCGGAGGCATAGCGTGGGGCATAGTCTACCACCACTAGGATATACTGATGTTCAGCTGCTGATTTTTATAGTCTACATATACTTTCCAGTAACTTAGGTAAAGAGTTGGTAGTGATATTCACATGCTTGGGAATAGCCAAGGAGATTCTGATTTACAGCTAAGTTGATGTGTGCCAACTCTTAGGGTTAAAAGCTATTTGTTTACCATTCCCAAATTAATTGCTTAATAGAATACTTTATGCACTTTACTAATTATATTACCTGGGAGTGTTTTTCCTCCTATTGAGTATGCATGAAAAGCTCATTGTTCTCTTGCACTGGGGGAGTTTCAATTTTTCGGGCACTTATAGCTCTCCAGCCCCATATTGCACATGTAGAGGCTGTTTTGTTAAAGATTTTAGAGATAATAGAGGACTTGTAGTACTAGTGCTAATGCACAGGTGTGTACAAATTATTTGTAAACTTTACTAGTTATTGGGCAAACCCAGGTAAGTTGCCTGCATAAACTAAATTAGATACATTATATTGCACATGTGGTGTCACCACTACTAGAGCATGTTGTTAGTACCCACAATCAAAACCCTACAGTTTCATTTCTATGACATTATGAGCTGAAAATGTAGGGATCAGTGAACTTGTTATTTTGTTAATATTTAACTAATCATATTGTATGTTTTGTGTTTAGTATTCATAAACTGCTTTTATTGTAACAGCGCTAGTGGTTCTGATTTATATGATTGATTAATGAATCAGAGCATATAAGGTTATTTAAGGTAATCTTAAGACTTAATTTTCTTGTTGTCTAGTTCTCTTTTTAAGGGACATGACAGCCCCCAGGATCAGCTGCTGAATCCTCAAATTGTTAAATATGCTTTAGAGGGAATTTTTTTTATCTTGAGTTAAGATTGAAAATGGTTTGGGAGTACTTTAGGATAAAGTGATACAACAGGATTGCACACAGGTTTCATGGTGTCAGGAACTCAGAATAGAACATGGGTAGCATAATGAAAGGGACTCAGGATTGCACACAGATATCAGAGTGTCAGTAACTCATGAGTATACAGGGATAGCAGAGTGACAGGAAATCAGGATTTCACATGGGTAGCAGAGTATCAGGTTCCCTGCATATCACAAAAGTAGAAGAGGTTTTTAAACAATCAGGAATTCTGCATTTATATGTAGGACTCAGTATCTATCTTTCACTTTAGAGTGTTGCAGCTACAGCTGATGCAAGTTCACTGAGGTGCAATCAGGTGATGACATCACAAAGACTGGGAATTGAACTCCCAATCAGTATTTAAATCTGCTGTCTGTCATTCTCTGTAAGAGTAACAGCTTTGCTGTTCTGAGCTCCTGGGTGCATTATCCTGATTAGTACTTGACTACTGATTATTGACCCAGCTTGTTTCTGTTTTCATGAGATTTGGATCTTGACTTTGTACAGCGCTGACAGGTTGGTTTTGACCTTTGACTTTTCTCAACTATTTCTTTGCCTGCTAATTATTTTTGTATTGCTACTAACCTGGCTAATCTGACCACTCTGCCTTCTGAACTACAACGTATAGTGCTTCACCCACCACATAAAGGTCCAATTTGGTGGGCTGCAACCTGTTTACTACTTGCAGCCAAAACCATCCCTTTTTGGGTCTGGCTCTGGTGAATACCAGTAGCAACTAAGTCTCCGCACCACCACTCTCTGTCTGTGTCAGTCCTAGCTGGTGGTGTGTCCACAACCCCTGTCCTGATATGAATACAGGATTACATTCAGGTAACAGGGTGTCAAAAACTCAGGGTTTTGCAAGGGTAGCAGAATGTCAGGATCTCAAGATAGCATATGGATAACAGATTGTCAGGACCCCAGGATAGCACACAGGTAGCAGAGTACAAGGAACTCATGTTTGCACAGTGGGAAGAATGGTGTCAGTGACTCAGAATTGCTAACGGGTAACAGGATGTCAGGAACTAAGGATAGTACATGGTTAGCACAGTGTCAGGAACTCATGATTGCACAAGGTTAAGGGAGTGACAGATACTTGAAATTACACAATGATGAACAGGATGCCAGAAACTCAGGAATGCAAAGTTGGTAGTAAAGTGCCAGGGGTTCAGGATACAGGAACAAGACTCAAACTGTGAACCAGCATAAGCTCAACAATAACACAGGGCTGCAATGAAAAAGCTTTTTTAACGAATCTATGTGCTGCTTATAGATTTTTGGCTTCTGAACACAAAAATGACTCCCGATTTTGCATATCCCATCATGTTTTCCTGCAAAACGTGTATTTATGAATAAGTCATTGTTTTCATTTTCTTTAAAATAATAAATGTTTTCTGCTTACATTTATTATACAACATTGTCTTAAATGAATTCAGTCGGTTGTATAGAACGTCGCAATTCAGTTCTCCTCATAAAACTTTCCCCGCCCAGTGCCAGATTAAGGTCCACATGGGCCTGGACCTGAAATTTACAAAGGGCTTAAACCCCATACTGTCTAAAGGAGCATTACACACACACACACACACACACACACACACACACACACACACACACACACACACACACACACAACAACTACTACTACAAGGTGAGCTGGCGAAGGTGGAACCAAATACAACAGATGCAACACAGTTTTGCCCTGTGTCGGCTTATTTTAACCCCTGCCTACCACCACATACACACACACAGTAGACACTACACACACACAGTACATATACATTCATAGATTCTTCAAAAAGAAGTTTAAAAGCTGTTTATTGCACAATGGCAACACATACGCATCAATACCATTAGCATATCCAGTCTATCTTAAAGAAACATATGAAAATTTGAAAACTATTTTGGAACTGATTGGATATGCAAGACACAACTGGTTAATATGTGGGCATCTTAAAATTTTATCCATGGTACTTGGCCAGCAACAAGGTTACACAAAATTCCCATGTTTTCTCTGTGAATGGAATAGCAGAGCTAAAAATTTATATTGGCATAAAAACAATTGGCCAGCTCAAAAAAGTTTAGAAATTGGAAAAAATAGTGTCATCAAATCCAGTTTAGTAGATCCAAATAAAGTTTTACTTCCACCTCTACGTATAAAATTAGGACTGATAAAACAATTTGTAAGAGCACTGCCTAAAGATGGAGAAACTTTCAAATATCTTTGCACCAAATTCCCTAACATATCTGATGCTACACTGAGGAAAGGCATTTTTACAAGCAATGACATTAGAAAGTTAATAAAAGATAAACATTTTGGGCCTGTAATGAATATTGTGGAACTTTTCGGCGTGGACTTCGCTCAAACAAGTGAATTCAAAATTTTCAGGCAATGTCAAGGATCCATACTACAAAGAAATTGTCAGGGAAGTGCTTAATAGTTACGGAAAACTTGGCTGCAATATGAGTTTAAAGGTACATTTTTTTAATTCCCATATTGAGAATTTCCCAAATAATCTCAGAGACTACAGTGAAGAAAAGGGTGAACGGTTCCACCAAGACGTAAATGATGTTGAAAGAAGATACCAGGGTCCTTGGGACGTCAGCATGATGGCTGACTACTGCTGGATGATACACAGAGATGCCACAGGAAAAACCTATAAGCGAAAAGCGACAAAACGAAGTTTGAAGAAAAAAAAAAAAAAAGGAGCAGCTTGTTAACCAGAGCTTCAGTGTCAAGATTCCCAATTTAAAGACCACTGAGAGAGCGTAGTGGAGCAAAGAGGTTTTTATTAAACACCAGTTCCAAAGATTTCAGGAGTCACAGGAGGCGGTGCAAAAATGGAGGAACAAGCTGAGTTCAAAACCAGGAAATCAATCAAGGATAAAACACTGGAGGAAGAGCAGAAGTCAAGGCAACAGATGAACTGGCAAAGGCTGCAAGGACAAACAGGTTTATATAGGCCAGGGACAGATGCTAAGCATCCTAGAGCAATGAGCCTAGCACTGGCAGGTAGTAGAGATGTCTAAGTACTACAGTGGCCCCTTTGGTGGACCAGTGCAACTGCAAGCTGGATACCTATAAATGCAAAGTCCAATACAGCTCTTGTGTCACACACCGGTCTCCTGGTACCTTCACTCAAGGATCGGTCCTTATCCTGATTCTCCTTATCGTGCATGCTGTCCTGTCAGCAGCAGTTTGCGCCTGTGAAACTGCATCACCTGTTTTACCTGGCCTATCTGTCCATTGGTTGGCACTCCTTTATAAGGCTCCTCCCCTCATCTTTCAGTGCTGGTTTTTCGAGTCTTCACCTGGCCTGCAGCTCCCTTCTCCTCAATGTGATGATCCGTTCCACTCCCAAGTGGTAATTGCTGTGGTTAATCGTCTGCTGTCTATCCTGTGCACCGCTGATCTCTGCTTACCTGTTCCACTTGTTAGTGGTAATCGCTGTGATCAACGCCTGCTAACTATTCTGCATGCACCGCTGACCTCCGCTGATCCGTTCCACTCCCAAGTGGTAATAGCTGTGGTTCATCGTCTGCTGTATATCCTGTGTACTGCTAATCCCTGCTTACCTGTTCCACTCATGGATGGCACTATCCTGGGTCATCGCCTCCTCCTCTCCAGTGTACAACTATAGACTCCTGTTCTCTACCCTTCATTGGGTCTCATCTCACCCTACCTCCGGTAGCTATTGGGTACTCCCCTCACCTCTCAAGTTACTTCTCTGTTCTGTCTTGCTGGGAACTTCCCTAGAGGACAGCTACCTGCAGGGTGGAAGTCGCTAAGCCCAAATATCCTTGCGGGGATCCCTGGTGAATACCTTCCGCTCTGTTAGACTCTGCGCCTCTGGGTGGATTCTAGCCAATACCAGCTGAGACAGCAGGATCCCACTCATCCTTCGTGGTCAACCTGACATCTTGGCAGACACAAACTGCAGGAGTCAGATCATGACAGTACAGCCCCCTCCTTTAAGGGCAGATTCCAGACGTCCAATTTACCAAGAACAGTCAAAAAAATCTGATTCATAATCCAGAATTGGCCAAGTAGCAGAGAAATCCTCGTTTAAGGGCAGAAAAGGTACAGAAACTGCATCAGAACAGAGTTGGGAGAAAGAAGATCCTCTCTTCTTCTTCTTTTTACCTCTCATTTTATGACTCTTAGAGGGTTGCTGGAAATGGAGAGAAGAAAAAGATCACCTTAAAGTTGGAGTAGCTGGAGATATAGAAAGTGGCATTGAAGAAGCGCTGGCAGTAGAATTGGCAAGTGCTTGAAGAAATTATTTTTTCACTGCATCAGTAAAAATCTGCAAATCAGACTGGATGGGATCTTTGGTTTCAATAAAGGGGCTTGCCCATTCTAGAGCTTTCCCTGTAAAGTTGGATAACAGGTAAAACACTTGCTTTTGTTTGGTGTCTAGGAGGTCGGGTGCAGAGGGAAAATAAGATATAACATTTTTTATAAGCGCACTAAATTGTCCTGTGCCCACATCAAAAGCAGGTGGTGGGGATTCCTAGTTCCCGACTAGGATTACAGTAGCCGGTCTGGACTGGGTGGACAAATTGGAAGGAGGCCTAGACTGAGCAAACGACTTGGAAAGAGTCCTGGACTGGGCGGACAACTTGAAGGAGGCCCGGACTGGGTGGACAACTTGGAAGGAGGCCCGGACTGGACACACAACTTGGAAGGAGGCCCAGACTGGGCACACAACTTGGATGGAGACCCAGTGTCAGGTTTGCACACAAAGGAGTGAGTGGGATCCTGCTGTCTTAACTGGGGTTGGCAAAACTCCCCTAGAGGCGTGGAGTCTAACAGGGTGGAAGGTATTCACCAGGGAATCCCGCAAGGGAATTTGGACTTAGTGGCTTCCACCCTGCTGGTCGCGGCCCTCCAGGGAAGTTCCCAGTGTGCCAGATGGGAGAACAGATCTAAACAGCATACAGAGAGATACAGTTCAGGTATCGGTTAATAAAAAAACAATTACCACTTAGAAGTGGAACATGATTGAAAGTTCAATGGAGTACAAGATGCACTGCAGATGATGAACCACGGCAGTGTGCAGAAGGGTAGAACCAATCAACGGAGTTCCACAATGTAGGCAGAATACGGCGGTGTATGCAGAGTAGCTTAGCGGGCGTTGATCCTAGCGATACCCACAGATGAGTGGAACAGGTGAGCAGAGATCAGCAAACTCCAATTATGCAGCAAATGCTGACTCAGGATAACCACAGGGATGTGGAAAGAGTAGCAGCAGTCAGCGGTGTATGCAGAGTAGCTTTAGCGGGTATTGATCACAGCAATATCACAGATGAAAGGAACAAATAAGCAGAATACATACAACAGGAACAGGCAGCTGAATCAGGCCAGGTGTACACTTGAAGAACCAGCAAAGAATAGGTGAAAGGAGGAGCCTTATTAAGGAGGACTGGCCAATAGTCGAATTGACTAAAACCACAAGTGAAGTAATCACAGATGTAAAACATGGCTAACAGCCTGTACCAAGAAGAGGTTTAATATGAGAATCAGTGCTTTGAGGCTCGGGTGGAGATACCCGGGGAGTGGAGTGTGACACTCAGACTGGGCATACGTCTTGGAAGGAGGCCCAGACTGGGCATACAACTTGGAAGGGACAGCACTGTGAGAAGCCTCAGAGCAGACAGCACTGTGAGAAGCCTCAGAGCAGACAGCACTGTCAGAAGTCTCAGAGCAGACTGCTAGGAGAAGTAGGTTTATATAGGCCAGGGACAGGTGCTAAGCATTCTGGAGTAATGAGCCTAGCTCAGTTAAGTAGGAGAGATGTCTAAGTACCACAGTGGTCCCTTTGGTGGAACTGCAAGCTGATACCTATAAATAAAGAATTCCAACATGGCTCTTGGCAGACAGGAGATGCAGAAGGCAGATCGTGACATTCAGTCCCTGATAATAAATATGTACAATTAACCTCTTAAATATTGAATATTATAAATAACTTTTTATTTTTTTTGAATGCTACTTTAATGCCTCAATTGTTTTTATCATTTTAGCGGGAAGATAAATTTAGCTGACAACATTTGGATTAGAGATAATTGCACACCGCACTGAGTAAATCATAAGCCCCCTATATAATTTTTCAAATAATCCGTCAGAATAATGTATATATGTAATTAGCAAACGGGGTTGCACCCAAATAATGACTAGAATTCAGGGATTAATAGGTAACCATAAATGCTGCACCAGAACAGCGTGTTCCCTATATATTATAACAGCATTGGGACTATGTATCTAAGAATAAAAATCTAAAGCAATAAGTGGATAATTTAATTTGGTGTATTTAACCCTACAAGAAAATTGGATACAACACACATGGTCAGAATACCTTCATTGAATGGTTTAGGATAAGTTTACACTATATTATAGACACTCAACTAAAGCATGGATAATAAACAGCCAATGAGAATTATGAGTTAATTATATATTATATAGAGAGTAGTGGCGTGGTTTGGCAGCTGCAAGCTGCTATTTTAACTGTTGAAGTAGAATTATTTTGGACTTCTAACGTCTATATTTTTTTAAAATGTTGTGCTAGCAAATAGGATTGCAGTTGATAAAAACAGCAAACTTTTAGATTTTTATTTTTTATTTTTAATGTAGACCAATAAAGCAGAAATGCACATTTTACATGTGGAAAATTGTAAGTCCTGGAGTGCCCCTTGTACACACATTTTTGTTCCTTTTTCCTTCTCTTTGAAGATTTGTATTAGGCCAGGGTTTTCAAAGAAAGCAACTGATTCTATTTTGCTAAACAGGAATTTTTTAGTGTGTGCTGACTTATCTCATATAATAGTTATTCATAATCATACAGAAATGTAGCTAAAATTATACAATTGCATGTTTATTTCAACAGTATATGTAAAAAATAATAATCTTGCTACAGCTTGATCAACCCTGTCTTTGTGAGTCAAAGGTTTCCTTGCTGTTTCAAAGCTGTATAAGTCATTAAATTACACACATCCAACACTGCTCTGAAGTCACCACACACACACACACAGTTACTCATCCGTGACTAACGTCACAATATACAGAGTCCTCCATTACTATAGCATAGATTTATTATAGATTATAGTAAAAAAAGGCTTAATACTGTTGCAGAAACCATTTGTTGTGGCTTTAACTCAACATTAAACTATCCTTAAGTGAGTAATTTTGAAATCATCAAGAAACCTATAAGCAGCCCAGGGTTTAGATATATGACAACTGCTGTGAAATGCTTTGGCAGTTAATTGACGTAAAATTATTGAAGTATTGAAGTAAAATTATCATATTTATTATTATTTGAGATTTTTTTCATTTTATTTTTGTATTATATGTCTAAGAGACATATATTCTACATATTTGCATATGTTGAAAAGCGGTCACTCTGAGCGGCCTGGGGGACCGATGCCCCCCTGTCCCCCGGCCCAGCCCTCCCCTGACTCCATGTAGAATATGCTTGGATAATTGTGCTATAGGCAGATGCAAGCGTCTACAGAATAATCGGCCATGGGATAGATTTATAAAATTACATTACAAAATACATTATAGGAAATGATAGTTTGAAACTGATTGGCTGTTATTGGCAACATCTCCACTTTTCATTTTTTAGAATGTTTGATACATCTACCTACATTGTTTCTAAAGACTCCAGGCCAGCAGAGAAGTATTAAAGAGTAGATACACTCACATAGAAGCTTATTATGATTAGAGATGCTCACTGACTTCCGTGTTTTGGTTTTGGATCTGGATTACCGTTGTGTTTTGGTTTTGGTTTTGGTTTTGCTAAACAGCCATTGCGTGTTTTAGTTTTGGTTTTGTTTGGTTTTGTTTTGCTATTTGTTAAAAAAAAATATTTTTTTTGGCCTAAAATAACAGAATTTAGGTATCATTTTGTACCTACATTATTATTAACCTCACTAACACTAATTTTCAGTCATTTCCATTCAATTTTGCCCACCTCCTAGGTCACAATATGATTTTCATACACTTTCAAAGAAAAATTGGTGCATTTCTTGCCAGTGATAAGAAAAAGGCCATTGTTATGCCTGGGCATAAGACCAAAAATCCACCTCTTAAGTATGGAAATATTTTGACAGAAATCCTGACAACAGTTGTCTAGCCATTTGTAGCGTCTTTAAAGCAACACTCAGTAGAGGTAGGGACCTTAACCATCTGGGATCCTCATCCATGTTACGTAATTTTTCAGCGAGTTCTTGGAAAGCTGTTGAGAAAATCAGAGACTTAGGTTAAAAAAAATCATCTACATCCCAGCACCTGCGATCTACCCCCCCCCCCCCAACACCTTCATCATCAATATCCCCATAACCAATAATTTACAGTTAAACAATCCTTTGCAAGAGGAAGCAAGTATGAAATCTGTCACCCAGTGCTAATCTTCCTCAAACAATATTAATTCATCCCACCATCATAGACTTCTATGATGGTGGGATGAATTAGTATTGTTTGAGGAAGATTAGCCCTGAACCCTGCCACCTCTCCTGTTTGTGAGTGAGCTATGGTACAATAAAATGTAACTGCAGATTTACACAGAGTGTCAGCCCTATTATTTCTATTTCAGCAATTACAATTAACAATGGAGCAATGGAGGTCTTCTCTTTGGGTGTTACCTATATAACGCAGTAGAATTTGCCTGCAAATTCTACAGACATGCCTGCTTGTCTTCCTCTTCATCAATGACTCTTCATCAATTGAGCACTCGACTTTGGATGTATATTACACCCAAACCGTATTAGTGCAAACTAGGAAAAATATAGTTTAAACCCTGCTAGGCCCTCCACCATCCTTTGCATGTTAATAGTAGGCTTGGTTGCAGTTATGAGCAAGGTCACAAATATTTTTGTCAAATCCTTCAAACCAGCCCAGATGTCAAACTGTTGTGGTCTGCCACCTGCGTCATCTCTGCTTGTGTTTGGAAAGTGTAAATTGGTGCCAGAACCTCACGTGCCAGAACTGCTGCCACTGGTGCAGGACTTACACAATCAACCACATCCTCATCAGCGTTCTCGTCGGCTACCCAAATCTCCCCCTCATCCTCTTCTAATTCCAAAGTGGCATCCTCACTTGGTGTATCACCGGCTACACTCGGGCTGTTCAGGCACACATTAGCAGAACTGCTGAAAGGCCCCTTCTTTATGGGTACACTAACAGAATGCTCACGATTAGACATCCAACTGTTGAATGGACTCTCCACAGGGATTGGTGTCATTTGTGATTCAGAGCAAACATTATCCTCTAATGCCTTACTGTTATCTTGCAGCTCGGCTTTGACGCGTAACAGTAGTTGTGCACCACTTGTAGGCTCGGTAACATTTTTGGATCTGACAATAATAGAGAAAGGTGAAGGCCTCATTCTCTCTTTGCCACTGCGTGTGTAGAATGGCATGTTGGCAATTTTTTTTTTATCAGCAGTCAACTTTTCCTCAGTTACACTTCTTTTTCACTTCAACACGGTACATTTTTTTTTGGTGTGTGTTTTTTTTGACAGATTTCAAAAGACTGTGTAGTTTAACATCGCCTTTCCCAGATGATGTACTGGGAACACTACCATCAGGACTGGTGACAGAACCTGGTTGCTCATTCTGCTCATATGTGGACTGCTTTGAATCCATTATGAGCCCAAAGCACTTGTAGTGCTACAAATTGTTTTAGATACTGCTGACAAATATGACTTTTGACAGCCAGAAAAATTAATGCAAAAGAATGGGGGACACCCCAAAACACTTGGGAGTGCTAAATATATTTTTTGGACACTGCTGCCAAATAGGACTTTTGACAGCCAGAAAAATTAATGCAAAAGAATGGGGGACACCCCAAAAACACTTGGGAGTGCTAAATATATTTTTTGGACACTGCTGCCAAATAGGACTTTTGACAGGCAGAAAAATTTATGCAAAAGAATGGGGGACACCCCAAAAGCACTTGGAGTGCCAGAAACTGAACAAAAACCCTCCTCTCTTCTCCTCTTACTACTGTAACAACTAGTATTAAGATTAGAATGGTATGGAATAGAGACAATAATGTGTCCAATTACTGCTCTGTCCCTGCGCTGATATAACCAGTGTGACCTAACCCTGCTTTCTCTCTCTCTCTGTCAAATGCCGATGGATTGCAGTGGAGGCTGGTATTTATGCTTTTCAAATCTAGCGAGAACCGAGCTCAGAAATACGAATACATCGCAATGATGTTTTGCCTCAATTTCGATTCCGAATGGGCGGGAGAGTACCGAGCGTGCTCGGCTCGGTACTCGGATAGGCAAAATTCGGTAGGATTCGGGTCTCGGGGAACCGAGACCGCCCATCTCTAATTATGATGCAGATCTGCCAGTGCTCATACAACCTCTAATTATACAGTCACACAGTTCTCAAATGTTGCAAGATTTCATGATCTATGCATCCTATCACTTAGGGGCATATTTAAGAATCACCGCATTTTTAACACGATCCCTTTCAATCCTTATCACAAAGATAAGGATTGAAAGATTGTGTGCATTTATTAAAAAGCTTCAACAGGAACAGCAGTAACGAAAAACTACTGTTCCTGAAAGACCACACGCGTATTTTTTCTATGATCACTATTGCAAGAGAGCAGTAAGATACGGTGAAGGATCTGAAGATCCTTCTACCACAATGATCTCTCCATAGAGCAGAACTGAAAAATTACATCTACGGTAATGTACGCCAGCCTGAGCTGTAAATGCGTGTAAATGCCTTTTCATTACTTGTGACATAACAGTCCCCATAGACATTTATGGGGACTGCTATGGATTTTGATAAAAAATGCAAAGCAGCAGATATCGTATTAATAAATGTTAACCACCCTTAAAAATGCGACTTGAAAAAACTCATTGTTAAATAGGCCCCTCAGTACCTTAAATATATTCCAAAGCGAGAAGTTTAGAAGAATTATCTATTTTGACACTGGATAAATAAGGCACTTGGCGATTGACAAGAAAAAAATATTTAAAAAACAGTGAAATGTCTCAGATGTGGACCATGTGTGCTACTAGCGATTTTATTAACCTGGGGTGCAGAGTCTAATATGAATCCTAGTTTTCACCAGGTACCCTGCAAGCGAGTGATGGATTTTGGTGCTGCGGACAAAGCCCTCAGGTCATTCTCAACTGACTTCTGATAAACAAGAGAGTACAAAAATATAAGTTTGATGTCAGGGTGATAGAACAAATTCATAAACGGTAACAAGCTGATGTCAGGGTCAAAGGCATATAAATTAGTTCAGAACATGGGTTCATGAAACATAATGGCAAGGACATAGAGCAACAAGGAAAACAATAGAAAGGAAAAAACCAATGCATGTGCTTGAATGTGCACACTCTAGTCACGCTTAATCAAGAGGATCTGTAAACGTAGAGCTTATTTGGGCATGTGCCCTTAAAGTACCATGCTTGCACCTACGATTGCTCAATCTAAAAGACAGGTAAGTTGCAATACACAAGGCAAGAATTTTTAACATCACACAAATCACAATTAAATTTAAAGGGCTATCAAAAAGTTGTTATGTCCTAATAAGTCTGTATTAGGGTACACAACACACACACACTGTTCAGTTAATGACCTATGTTTATGTGGAACAGTAAATATTAGTACACAGCATACTTGCCAACTCTCCCTGAATGTCAGGGAGACTCCCTGAAATAGGGGTGATCTCCCTAAATCCCTGAAGAGTCTGGCATTCTCCCTGATGCTGAGCCAGTGCAAGACGTGGTTGGCTTCGCCATCTGTGGCATGATGACATAGTTCAGAAATTGTGTCCTATGTCCATGTATTGATGCCTATGGAGGTGGCCATTTTCATAGAGACCAAGATTTAATCAAAGACTGACAGATAAGACAACATGACTACAGTAATAGAGACAGAAATGTAAAAGACACTTCAGTCTCTAGAGATTCATTAGCTACTCTTTAACGCATAGTTGCCTACTCTCTCGGAATGTTTGGGAGACTACCGCATTTCTGGGAGACCCCCTGTGAGGGCAGGGCAACCTCCAGTTCTCACCCCCACAATAGACAAGTGGTAAGGGCGGTGCTTAATGATGCAATATAGCATCATCTTAGCCCCGCCCCCTGCTGTAATTGGGCAAAATTGTGACAATAGTTTAGGGGGTCAAAATGATGCGATTTGGCAAGCCCCGCCCCCGCACGCCCACCTCCCCCTGGATCTCCCTGAAGCCAACGAGGAAAAGTTGTCAAGTATGGTACGCAGTCATTTTGAATCTTTGACAGATAGAGGCATTAAGCAAAATTATAAATAAATCTTGCCAAATGAGTTACACTGACTAAAACTACACACACTTTGTTGCTAGTTCTTCTACTGAGAATACTTTCAGTATCAGAAGGAATATGTAGTTGAGCGCCTCTCTTCTATCAGGTCTCTTTGTAACTTCGCACAAATAACTTCCTCTCTTATAAACAGGGATCCAGCAATCTCGTTACATAGAGTGGACAGAGAGACTGCACTCTAGTCATCTGATAAAACAAAAAGAAGTGTTTTACTAACAGAAAGAAAATGTAAACATTGAGGGGCTTATGTTAAGTTTAACACAATATACGTTACTAGCAAATCGCTTTTTTCCTTCTGGGCAAGCACACAAAGCACTAATTCCGATTTGTCTGTTTCTCACATAACAATATAACTGTACTGTATTTTCTAATGTTTTTATAACATTGGGATTTGTGTGCTTAGAGGGGTAAGAAGACATCCCTGAGAAAGTATAGGTGGAATACTGTTCTTCTACCTCCTACCTCAGTAAGAGAGTGGTATTGAGTGGCATGCGGACAGTAAATGGAGTAAGCTGTACACTGGCTCAGCTCTTAGCCCAAGCTCCCACTTTTCCTTATTTTCACAAATATAAAGCTTTGGATATTTCTAAATACTGTTGGAAATGTCACAGCTGTGCTCAGGATTGACTTCATACAGAAAACAAGGCTGTTTTAGGATCTACAGAACTACCATCTCTGTCCAGCTGTGGGACCCACAGAGTTCAACTGTCATTTCGGTTTCAACATCTGTTCAGCTACTCACTTAGCTCAGTTGTGATCGCTGTTACCATCTCAGTTTGGCTGCTAAACCCTCTGCACCCAACTGTTAGCATACTCCTGGACCTCGTTGGGTCAGAGCGGCAGAAACTGTCTACTCCATTAGCCCCAGCCAAGGGGCGGTAAAGTATCCTTCACCTCTTCCATTGTCCCACACAATTTGGATTAATTGTTCCTTTCAACTCTCTCATTACCTACCCTATCTAATACACATTCATTGACATCTCTCCATCATGCACCTACTCAGTTTACAGTCTCTGCTATTTGCACCATACTTCTCTCCAAGCTCCTCTTCTTTCTCCATAATCCTATTCCTCCCTCCCTGATTATAATTTTCCCTTCATTACTTCTCTCCTCATTAGTCTGTACACATGAACTGTTTTGTCTCCTGCACACACCACACTCACCAGCCTACATAAACAGAAATAAACCTCACACCCACAAATCATCCTCGCGTGTCCTCCTTCTCACCCTGCTACTTCTCATGGTTGCTGGTGTATCTTATCTCACCGAACCCTGGGCCCCGTACGATACTCATTATCTGCTCACACTCCTCGCTCCACCCCAAACCTTTCCATCCAACCCGTACATTAAATTCTGTCAATCTTATCCACATATCTCCACTACCCTCTCTTCCCTTCTCCTGTGCACTATGGAATGCCAGATCTGTTTGTAACAAACATACATCCATCCATGATATATTAATTTGAAAATCCCTAAACCTCCTTGCCATTACAGAAACTTGGCTCACCTCCTCTGACACTACATCCCCTGCAGCTCTCTCCTATGGGGGACTCTCCCTCAGCCACACTCCCAGACCCAGAAACAGATAAGCTGGTGGAGTAGGCATTCTACTCTCTCCAAGCTGCACCTTCCAAGTCATACCCTCTGAACCCGCACTCTCATTCTCTTCCTTTGAAGTTCACACTATCCGTCGATTGTATCCTCTCCACCTTCGTGTTGCTGTCATTTATCTCTCCTCAGGTCCAGGTTCCCAATTCCTTGGCAACTTTGTGGCATGACTTACTTATTTTCCATCCTTTGACCTGCCTACACTTATACTGGGTGATTTCAACATTCCCATTGATAATCCCACTGTCTCTTCTGCCACTAAACTTATTTCACTTACATCCTCCTTTGGTCTCTCCCAATGGACCTCATCTCCCACCCACTGTAATGGGCACTCCCTTAACCTTGTCTTCTCCTGCTACTGCTTCATCTCTAGTTTATCCAATTTAGCCTTCCCACTCTCCGACCACAACCTCCTTTCCTTCAGCCTCACCTTACCACATGCCCTTCCCCCTGCACCCAAATACACACGTACACAATGAAACATAAGTACTCTTAACCCAATCCACTCATTTTCACTAAAACAACTATTTTCTCTAATGACTGCATTGTCCTGTCCTAATCAGGCTGCCTTTTTCTATAACAAAACACTCACTTCAGCTCTAGACAATGCAGCTCCAGCTACTACATATAGTCTCCGATGAGCCAAACCTCAGTCATGGCACAACAAATCTCGTTCCTATCCAGATTTCCTCCACTAATAAATTCATCCTTTCATCTTACAGCACTGCCCTTTCAATTGACAAACAAACATTCTTCAAATCTTTAATATCACCCAGTCTTCTAACCCACGTCGCCTCTTTGCCACCTTCAACTCACTTCTCTGCCCACCTGCACCTTCTTCTGCTTCCTCCCTCACCGCCCATGATTTTGCCACCTTTTTGATGGACAAAATTGACACCATTAGACAAGATATTTCCTCATGCCAAATTCCACTCACTGCACTCTACCCACCTTTACCTACACTCCACAATCCACACTTAATTTATTCTCTCCAGTAATTGAACACAAAATTTCTGCACTCATCTTATCATCTCACCCTACAACCTGTTCACTCAATCCTATTTCTTCCAAACTACTCCGCTCCCTTTACTTCGCTGCATGCCCACCTCTAACTCACCTCTTCAGCCTGTGTCTCTCCACTGGTACATTTCCACCCCCCTTTAAACATGCTCTCATCTCACCTATTCTAAAGAAACCATCTCTCGATCCAGCCTCTCTCTCCAACTACTGCCCTATTTCTCTCCTCACCTTTGCCTACAAACTACTTGAACGATTAGTGTACAAACACCTGTCTCACTTTCTCTACTCTCATTTCATTCTCAACTCTCTGTAATCAGGCTTCCACCCCTGACATTCGACTGAAACTGCTCTCACAAATGGGACCAATGATCTACTTTATGCAAAATCTAATGGTAATTTCTCCATACTCATTCTCCCGGACCTCTCTGCTGCTTTTGATATTGTTGATCACCCTCTTCTCCTACACACCCATCACTCCATTGGCGATTGTGACACAGATCCTGGTTCACTTCCTACCTATTGAACCGCTCCTTTAGTGTTTCTTCCTCTGGCACATACTCGCTTCCACTCCCACTATCTGTTTTTGGTCCTTTTACTTTTTTCATTGTACACCTCTTCTTTTGGGGCAAAATTCACTCATTCAACCTCCAATACCACCTCTACGCTGATGACGCCCAAATATATATAGTTCTTTCCCTGACCTCTCTCCTTCTATCTCATGTAACCAACTGTCTTTCTGCTATCTCCACATGGATGTCCCAACGCTACCTAAAGCTCAACATGTCCAAAACAGAGCTTATTATCTCCCTCACTGTCAATAACACCACAATTTTGTCAGTCTCACAAGCCCGCTGTCTTAATGTCACACTTGACTCGGCCCTCTGCTTTATTCCTCACATCCAGACTCTCTCCCAGTCCTGTCGACTCCGCCTTAAAAACATTGCCAGAATACGCCCTTTTCTTACTCAACATGCTACCAAAACTCTTATCCATTCTCTTATCATCTCCCGTCTTCACTATTGCAACCTCCTGCTATCTGGCATTCCAAAGACCCATCTATCCACACTTCAATCCATCCTAAATGCTGCTGCAAGACTGATCTTTCTCTCTCACCGCTCCACATCTGCTGCACCACTTTGCACATCCCTACACTGGCTCCCAGTATCCCACAGAAATCAATTGAAATTACTCACTGTCACTTACAAAGCCCTCAACAACACTACCCCTGCATACCGGGGTAGTGGTGTCTCAAATCTCATATCAAGATACTCTTCCTCACACCCTCTTAAATATACCTCGGACCTGCGCTTTGTCTCGTCTCTGGTAACCACCTCTCACTCCCGCCTACAAGACTTCTCCCGTGCTGCTCCCGACTTATGAAATTCCCTATCGGACTTTTCCACAGCCTTCAAATCTTTAGATAGTCTTTGAAAACCCATCTCTTTTTTTAAAGATGACCTTATCCTCGATAACACTATTCACACTAATGCACCCTCACAACTATTCCAATCTTTACTCTGAAACACATTTACTTCTCTTAGTTCAGCTGTGCCCTCTTCCACTTAGAATGTAAGCTCTCTAATGAGCAGGGTCCTTCATAGCCTTTGTTTTCATGTCTGCATTTATTTTGTCTACCTTGTATTTCCTTGTTTTATGCATGTACTGTTTTCCCTACTGTACAGAGCTGTGGAGCGCTGTGGCACCTTACAAATCTACGAAAATAATAATATTACCTCCTCTAAGGACATGTAAAAATGAATTCCTTTGTCTGAGGAAAAGAGATCTGCAGTCCTCTGCTAGCCTAGATATACACCCATAAATACACTTTCTCCAAGTTAATTCAAATATCTAATTTCTGCAGTCAGACACAATACTGTGTCTAGCCTGCATTTAACTAGGAACACTTCAACCCACCCAGTAACACCCCGCACGCACTACCATTGCTCTAGTCCATGTGCTTCTTGCAATAACAGGCATGTTTGTGAAAAAATAGGCACATGGCATAATAATATTTTCCCTTCTCCCTTGATGTCACATTTTGCAGTTGCATAATTGAGCCTTAAAGACAATAGAGCTTAATCAAAAGCCAAAAAAACTGAGGCTAACAGTGAAAACGTTGTCCAAATTAAACCGAAAAACTCATCTGGTTCCAAATTGAAGAACAAATCTGCTGGGTTAGAAATATTTTTTTACACTGTAGAAACTCCAAACTGATAGGCCATAAGAAAACCTCTCCTGAGCTTCAGTGTACTGCAGTGGTCTCATTGTTCATCAGTTGGGCCTGATTATCCAGTGGGCTGACTAGGTTGCAATCTAGGGTGCAAAGCTTTTGGGGGCACACAATAGTTTTAGGAGTATGCAAATTGTAATAGGGAGAGATATAAACTAAAATTCATTTTTAAAATAGAAGAGAATAGTTGTTTTCCATAGTAAAAAAAACAAAACATGAAAGAGAAACATCTTCTTACTCATTAGCACTTATTCACGCCTCTGTTCCCTACAATTTAGATTTTAGTAAAAATGAAATGCGTGACTAAGACTGCCGTGACCCTTTTAAAAAGCCTAGTGGGAGGTTTGAAGGAAGGCAGATTTTAAATTAAAGAAGAGTTCAATTTTACCTACCTGGCGTGTAGGTGAGGGGACACTACGAGTATATTAACCTACGGTGGCTTGAACAGGCATTGTTCATCAGTAATATGATAGTTTAAGTGGCACTATTTTGAGCTGATCTGTGTTTAAATTTTCGATTTGGTATTCATACCCTGTGCTAAGTTTAGCCGACTAATAAAACTGAAACACTGAACGGTTAAAATACTCTGAGAATACATCTTAAAAAGGTATCTGTCAAAAGAGCCAGAGCCGTAACTAGGGTGGGTGGTGCGGGCGGTGCCGTCGCCCAGGGCGCAAGCCCAAAGGGGCGCAGCAGCCGCCCGCTACCTAGCTCTATATGTACGGCCTTTGACTTCCGCAGTGGAACGCATGTTCGGCATTTGGAACGCAAATACCGAACTTCCTGTCTGTGGAACGCACATGCGTTCCACTGCTGAAGTCAAATGCACATTCTGTAGTGACTGAAAGGCTCCGCTACATCGTGTCTGCACTCTCCTCTCCTCTAACATTCCCAGAAGTGTGGTTTACTGGCTGTTACCAGCAAAGGCTTCCTCATACATTTGGTAATGCGGCCAAAACTGTTTTTATTGAAACAACAAGCAGCAATAGTAAGTCAGAGGCACACGATGGAGCTATCGATAATAAACAGTGAGAGTATATACTATATATAGTACTAATAGTCATTGTCTCTCACCCACACAGCACTGCCCAATATCTGCCCACGTGGGCTCCAGTAAGATGTCCGTGTATGAGGAATGTAACCCAGATATCTGTAGTCATTTTGTGACTGTATTCTGAGTCACACACTATATGTTATTCTCACCTTTCAGTATTTGTAGAACTAAATGTAATTATATGATTAGTGGTCGGATAACGTCTGTGTTTTGTATGTCTGTCAGTTTGGACGTCAGGCAGGTGAATAATGTGTAGCTGTAGTTACACAAATGGCTGCTGTTTTGGTGATCACAGACTACATGGACAATGAATTACTGCAAATCAGGTCTCACTTTATCATAACCATTGACATGTTTGTAAGTGGTGAGTTTGTTCCACTATTGTGGTCTCTGTAATCTGACAATAATTGTACTCTCTGCAAATATGTGTAACAGAATTCTTAAAGTGCTAGACACACCCACACGTTAGGTTGGCCACACCCACTTGTCAAATGCCACTCCCACATAGATGGGGGGCGCCAGTGCCCTGTCTCGCCCGGGGCACTAAAATGTCTAGTTACGGCACTGAAAAGAGCTATAAGCTAAACAGAGCCTGCAGCAGATTCCCTAGACCAGATTTGGTAACAGTACACGAGTATCAAATAGCAACACTCACTTTCTTTCAAAATCACTATGCAATTTAAATGCATCTGGTTCGGCGGTACGTAATGTCAGCTGTACAAAGGAGAGACATATTTGATAACCTTGAACTACATCTTGGGCACTCAACCAACACAAAAATAGTAGCATCAACACAAAGCTAAAAATAAAAAATGCAAGACTATTGTCCTTATTTTGCTTGTCCTTCTGTCCCTATGCCAGAGCACCAGAGCATGGGAGACTTTACCACAGACTGCACTGACTGGATATGTCCAGTGGGAAAAAGGACTGGGCATGCTCATGGCTGTGCCAAGTGATCTGGGAGAATATAGCTGCATTTTGTTTCACTTATTGCGCATTATATTGGGCAAGTTATTTAGTGCTCGATAACCTCGGCTTGGCTCAGATTAACAGGTTTATATTAGCATCAAGAGTCTGACAAGTTTGAGCCAAAGGATTGGACCACACACTTCATTGACCTACTCCACGCCCAAGGTTATATATTCTGTGCTATTAGAAATTGCATTCTATCCTTTTTTAAGAAACACAGTCTTTTATTAGCAGGATCATTGACCTAACTAGGGTTCGTTCCAAAGGAATACAGCCAGAAGGAGTCTAAACCCACAAACCTGAGGTAAGAGGGAATTTGTGATTCCTTAATTGACCTAGCCTCTTGGAGATTATAATAATATGCTATAAATTATATGATTGCTTCCCCGACATATCAGGTTTTTCTAGCACAGCCTATTGACTACTTGGTAACTGTTAGTGTATACAGAGTAGATCAGTACATACAGTGATATACACTGTTCCTAAGGGTGCATGTGTTTCAGCACAGGAAAAAAAGGTGGGGGGAGAACTGCTGGGTTGTGGCTGTGAACCATCCGTAAAAATTATCATAATGGCTATTTTTCCTGTTCATGTATCTAAAATAACTCTTTGCGCATAAGTTGTATTTAGTAACTTTGAAATATTAGGGTATGAGAACAGATTACAGCATTGTCCTTTCCCGGATCTCAGATACCATTATGTATACTCATCAGTCATGTCATTAGTCTCCAGTGTTTTAGAACTGCAATCCACTTCTACTGCAAGTGTTTCCTATGTGTCTACAATTCTCACTATCAGGTGTCATCCATAATCTCTTCTGGTAATAGGTAAATCATTCACCTTAACATTCTTCTTTTATGCACCTTTGGCACTGTATTTAAATGTTTAGCACACATTTTCAAAATGCATAAAATACTTGACAGTCTTAGGTGCTGTTCCATTATGTATTCTGAACAGCAGCTAGGTCGATTCTAAAGAGTGTTGCTTCCACAGAGAGGAACTGTGATTGTTTGTGCTCTGATCCTTCATTCATACCAACTCTGCACCAGATATATAGTCAGCAATCAGATGTGTAATTTCTATTAATTTTATAGAATGCGGTTCTACATGTATTGTTTAGCTTGCGAGCAGGGTTCTCTTACCTCTCTGTCTGTATGTACTACCCAGTATTGACTTATTAATGTTTGTTCCCAATTGTAAAGCGCTACAGAATTTGCTGGCGCTATATAAATAATTGTTGATGATGATGATTGTTTGTTTAATAGTTTTTTGCAGGACTTTGTACTATAAGGTTATTGGTGGAAGGGGAGGGATTTTTTTTCCAATCACTGATCACATATCTCTGTGACCCTTGCAAATTCAGTCTGTGTGGCATGCAGCCCAAGTGTTAGCAGTATGTTTGTTTTAAGAGGTTTCGTATACTTGTAGTTCCACAGATGGTGCACAGGATAGGAACATTATACCTGGAATCAGTACTACAAGTGGACAAAACCCAACACTCGTTTGAGTTCCTGGAACATTCCACTTCATACACCTACTTTTTGCAGTGCCTACACACTCCCTAATGAGCTTTTCTAAAACTACTTTTCTGACACTGGTATTACCTTTATCTTTATGCTATTTGTGACCTTTCGATCTATTATAATTTTTTAATTCATGCACCATTTCCAAGTGAAGATTTTCTTGTATCCATTGTGGGTAAGTAAAAACATTTGCCATTTTGCTTAATTTTATTTATACAAACTTGCTCCTACTGCCACTCCTTAACATCCTACTTATTTACAATTACCTCCCCCCCACACTGCCCTGTACTGACTGATTAAAATACCCTTTTCTAAGCCTCTATCTCTTCCCTTTCATTTCACATATCTTCTTCCTTTCTTACATTCCTCTATTCACACCTTAATCCACTCCCCTCTCGTTCACCTCCACCTCCTGTCTTTTCAACATCTCAGCTCTACCATTCCCTTCATTACTTATACTCAGCTCGCTGCAACCTTCTCACTTCCTATCCTACAGACCCTGGAACTTCCCTCACACCTACATATTATCCTCCCTTATCCCTCTTTCTTCCTCACCCTCTCCTCCTTACTGCTGGTGACGTCTCCCCCAAGCTCAGCCCCACACAATCCCTACTATATACTCATACTCCTCTATCCAACCCAAAATATCTGTCAGGCCCAAATGGAGAGGAACACTAACCGGTATTAGCGCTACTGAGCAAATAGGTGCGGAGTCTAACGTACCCCTGGTTTTCACAAGGGACCCCCGCAAGGAGGTTTGGACTTCGCTGCACAGGGTATGCAGGTCACGGTCCTATTAGTCAGTTGCTGGTGTAGTGAAAGAAGGGTCAGACGGTCCGGGTCAAGCCAATCGGTATGCGTGGTAAAAAGGGAGAATCCAGGAGAATCGTCAAACAAGCCAAAGTCGCAGGAACACAGTGGGGCACACAGAAAGGAGGATGGTCAGCAAGCCGGGTCACAACAGGAAGGCAAAAACTGGAAAATGGTCGAGGAAGCCGGGTCACAACAAAGGAGCAGACACTTGGGAGCTAGAGGCAGAAACCTGTTACTCTGGCACCCTAATGGCGCCAGAGCCAGGTTTAAATAGAGACAGGTAGGCAGGGATTGGAGGAGGCAGAATCAGGCACACCGAGTGCCGATGAAAGTGTCCCGTTGCCTAGCAATGGGACAGACCTGTGCGCATGCGCCCGACAGGACTGGGGTACGTGGCTCTTTTGTTGTCCGGCAACCGTCCGGACTGAGCGGCGGAGACAGGCGTCCGTCCCCGCCGAGTGAAAGAACGGCGGGGTCGGCGCCTGACAATATCCCAGTCACCAAATATCCTCAGTCCTCATGTTTATCTCTTCATTTCTCTACCTCCCCCTTTCCTACACACTGTGGAACAGTAGAACTATCTGCAACAAACCCATCCATGGCATATTACCCCTTAATTTCCTCAGCCTCTATGCTTCCCTCTTTGCCATTACGGATACTTGACTACACCCCTCTGACACTGCTTCCCCTCTGTTTTACAGGGCGTCTGTCACTCACCCACACTCATTAACCTGAAGGCTGACTTGGTGGTGGAGTAGGCTTCCTACGCTCCCCTGGCTGCACATTCCAAGTAATTCTCTTCTCTTCATTTTATCACTGCTTTTTCGTCACTTAACGCCAATGACTGATCCAGTCTTTTAATTCCTTGACAACTTTGTGGACTGATTTTTTCACTTTCTATTTATTGACCAGTGGTAAATCAACACTGTTATACTTCTCATTCATTGTTCTGAGGAGAGAACTAGTGATAGACTGCACTAGGAGTTTTTGAGGGGTAGAGTGTTAACGTGTTCTAGTGCCCTTCTAAAAAGCTAGGTTGCATATACATGATACTACCAAAGAATAGCCTGATTCATTAAGGAAAGTAAAGCAAAAAAGCACTAACTTTGCACCTTGGTAAGACCATGTTGCATTGTGGGGACAGATTTCTAGTTGGGGAAGAGCATTGCCTAGATCAACTTTAAATTTTAGTGTAAAAAATAGCTATCAAGTATTTGTGTGCTACATGAAAAACAGACAGTATTTAACTTATGTGCAAAATAATAAACTAATTTTCACCCCTTGCATTGTAACATGGAGGGCTGTTTTCTTTACTTTCCACTAAGGAGAGTAAAGAAAAAAAATGAGTAACTTTTTAACCATGGTGTCACGAACGCCCAGCCTGCCTCAGATATAGTGATCTGAAACAGCTGGCCGTGACTGGAGTTAGCTTTTTCACTTACCAATGAATACAGATTTGCTGCCTCCACAATGGATATACTATGGAGTCCTTGCATTCACCAATGCCACTTATTAATATTGCACACTTAAAATCACATACACATATAGCAGTAGCCTAACTTGGCTTTGTAAACTCACACAGATTCACAGTGAATATGCTAGATTAAATGTATTTAATCTGAAAAATGTTTCCAAAACTTAAGTACAAAACAGTTAATAACAAGACATACAGAATAAATTGCACAAATAAGTTTCAGAAATAAAATAGGAATTAAAACCAGAGCCACTAACTTACTAGTTTATGACTTGCTGCGAGAAGATTACACTTTGGGAAAGATGGCACATTTCAACTTAGATACATAGGTCTTCTCAGAGAAATGGACAATATTATCGGGTCAGGCAACGGATTTTAACTTCTCACACTGATCCCACTGCTCCTACCGCCATCTTTAGAAATTAACTCTCTCAATGTCAAGGCAGATTGATTCTCAGATTGACAAAGGGCTTTTGGAGATAAGTTATCGAAGTCCTGAGATAGGTCTGGAATTTCGAAGGGCAGGACTTCTCAGCTCAGCTTGTTCTTCCTGGTGGCCAGGTTTTTTACACTTCCTCTGTAAATCCCCAGAGATGCTATCTGTCCCTGGGCCTGGTTACTTTTTTAAAAGACTCTTGCCAATTGCATAGGTCACTTATGCCAGTCAGCAAAGCACATTTTGACATTACATCACAAGGTTACATACAATATACACATGTCATACATGAATATTCAGGGGAAAAGTAACAACCAGTGATTAGGTGCAGTACATAATCACCACACTTGGCAAAACCATATTGCATTGAAGGGGGAGGTAAATTTAAAATGTGAGGACAGATTTATAATTTGATTAGAGCCTGTACTAGGTCAACTTTAAATGTCAGTGTAAAAATAAAGCTATGAAGTATTTGCGTCCTATGTGAAAAAGCAGCCAGTATTTTCCATATGTGCAAAATAATAAACTTATTTGTACCCCTTGCATTGTAACATAGTTTTGCCAAGGTTCAAAGTTACTCATTTGTTTGCTTTACTTTCCTTAATAAAACAGGCCTTGTTTGTCCAGGAGGAAACTTACTCCTTTTTTTTGCCTTACTTCCCTAATAAATCAGGCCCTCTGAGCATATTTGGGCTTCCTGTACTCCAAAATTCATCAAGGCATGGATCTCAAGATCTGTGCCCTGTTGAATTCGGCTGTAGGGCTGCTCTATTCAGCCCTACCATACAGGACACTGTAGGTACGTATGTATCTGTCAGCTCCTGCAGTAGCATGCAGGTCTGGTGGCATTACAGCCAGGGACACACAGGCTCTATACTGATAGTAACCCTTGTGCTGCTAGCCTAGTGCTGGTAGTTGCAAAATTAAGGTGGGGGGAACATGGGGTCCCCCATATTTTACTAAAGCCAGCCAGGGCTGGTAGCACTTTAGAAGGAGAACCCACAGCAGGGGGTACCCCTGCCATAATGATACACAGTCCCAGGTTGAATTTTCTAGGGAATGGGGTCCACAAAAAAATGTGTAGCTCCTCGCTCTCTCTGGACACCCAGCCCTGTGCTGAAAGCACTAGGGCTCTTCCCACATCCCTGGCTGGTGGGTGTGGGGTAATAAAGTATAAAAAAAAAAAAAACAATGTATAAAACATTATTTTACTTTAACTACAAGTCCCACCAAGCCCAGGCTCCCATTATTAGTCTTGGTATGCTAGTCTTGTAGAACTACAAGCGCAACATACCCATGGCAGCCAGGGCTTGTTGGCACTTGGAGAACCACAAGTGCCAGCACGCCCTGACACCCAGGGCCCACTGAGCCATGTAGGCCCACAAAGTAAAGTTTAAATAAAACACACCCCTCTTTGAAACCACATTAGTTTAATAAAAAAGCAAAAAAACCTAAACTAAAGCGTAAACGAACCACACACCTCGTTTAAACCACATATTTTTTATTAAAAATAATAAAACCGTAACATACTTACCATCCATTGTCTTCATATGTAATAGATCCAATCTTGTAAGCTTTAAATCCATAATGCTTGAGTCCATAAAAAAAACTGTGCATAAAGGTATTAGAGAATTCCAGAACACTAGAAACGGGTATGAGGAGAGGTGGGAAGTGATCAAAAGCATGGTGAACCTGTGCCCAGGATTGTGGGCATAGCTAACAGGATCAAGGCAGTGATAGTGATGCAAAGGCAGGGGAGAAGAGGAGACCAAGTGTAGTGGTCTAGTTTTGAGGTGCAGGAGTGAGGTTGGGATGTCAGTATTCCCAAAATGAAGAAAACGGAGAGTAGTATAAATGAATCAGTGTTTTTATTATACACACAGGTATAACCTACATGCAGTCAATGGAAAAGCAACTAGCACAAGTCCTTAGAAATAACAGGAACAAATGGAGAACTGCAAGTACAGGATAATAGCATTAAAAGGTTTAGCTGAGGAGCTGAAGTTACTGGACACCAGGCACAATTAGGAAATTGTGGGTACAGGATACCAGGATCTCCAGGCTTGGCTGAGAAGCAGGAGTTACTGGAGATCAGACATAATAGGATAGCTGCAGGTACGAGATACCAGGATGACTAGGTTTAGCTGTGGTAGCAGCAGACAATGGATGATCCAGGGAAGAATCAGACTGGAGAAAGGTCAGGCAAGCCAGGGTCTGAAGCCGGGAGGTCCACAACAATACCAGGGGGTAAAAAGGAGAGAAGTCAAATGAAGCCAAAGTCTGAATCACTTGAAAAGGGGCAATACAATGAAACAAACATAGAGTCAGATACCAGGAGACGAATCAGGACCAGTTCACAGGAGTTACTCAGAGAGACCAGCAGCAGAGATAATTGATGAACTGGATCAGTTTGCTGGATCAGGCAGTCTTATAAAGGCTAGACACATGTGATCAGGATCCAAGTTCAATGAGGAGAAGTTAGCCCCTTGCAGGCAAGATCTGGAATAGGTAAAGCAGCATCCACAGACAGGGGCAGGCTGGGCTGGGGGGCAGTGGGGCATCTGTCACCAGGGCCAGTCCCATAGTGGGCTAACTTGGACTGGGTCACTGGGCCACCTGCAATTTTTTTTCTTTAAAAATATTCCTAATAGGCTGTTTAGTCGAGTCTTGCCCCCGGGCTAACATTTTCCAGCCCTCCCTGTCCACAGAGAAAATGCTGTACTGCAGCCAGAGGCTGATCGTGACATGGGGTGCCGAATGCACAGGTGACAGGTAAAGGAGGACACAAGGATTAGAGGGCCTTGCTCGTGGAAGATTACACTCTAAAGGGAAAGAGGAGACTAACAGGGAACACATAAAAAGAGGCACAATAAGGGCCTGAGTCATTAAGAAGAGCAATGCAAGTAAATGTGATCTAGAACAAACCATGTTAAAATGCAAGGGGTGCAAATTAGTTTATTATTTTGCATGTAAGGAAAATACTGCCTGCTCTTTCATGTAAAACACGAATACTTGATAGCTTTATTTTTACAAAGAAATTTAAAGTTGATCTAGGACATGACATACCCCAACTACCCCAACTGTAAATATGTCCCCACATTTTAAATTTACCTCCCCTGCAATACAACATGGTTTTGCCAAGATGCAAAGTTACTCCTTTTTTTGCTTTGCTCTCCTTAATGACTCAGGTTCTACAACTTTAATTATGAGGGTAATCATGATTTCTTGTTTCGAGGGGCAAAATGATTATAAATTATCAAGTGACAGCATGCACATGGGCATAAGTGCTGTCACTTGTAGACCCAGAAGTATGTATTTAAAATGGTGTCCCTATCTGGAAATATTAATAAAATAAATATTATTGCCCCACTGGAAATGAAATAGTATGCCACAATAATATAGTAAAATATTTTTTTCCCTTACATATAATCATTAATGAAATTTGTCCAACTAATTTATTCATAAAATAATTAATAATTATTTTTGCCCCTCTAAACAACAAATTATGATTGCCCTCATAATTAAAACTTGTATTGTGCCTCTTGTTTTGTTAAAATTGGCCAGCAGTGAAAAGCTGATGTGTTTGCTAATCTCGCCTATCTACAGCAGAGTCTTGATTCTGGCTATTTTCACAGCGATCTTAGTTTGCGACAAGTTTGACTAAACTAACGATGGGATAGGTGTTATATAATCGACACAAATCGCTGGAAATTGGATTTTGGAATCTCAAAATCACAGGTTAATACATATGGCAACTTTGCACAGAAAATTGCTGGGCGATCTAGAATGCTTTACAGCGATATGAAGTTTCTGAGAAAAATCGCACTTAGATACATTTACCCTGCCGGTGTTAATACATATAAAACAAGCATCCCAGTTAAAAATATGCTACCTGGCCATGGGAATTCTAAAGCATAATTCAGTTATTACCTATTATTATTATTATTATTACCTTTTAATTTATAAGATACAGCAAAAGGTAGTCAGTGCTGTACATGACATATACAGAAGGCAGTGATCCATAACACATAACACGAAGAACAAAATATAAAGACCAGACATTATGAATAAACAAATATACAGATAAGACTTTAATGCAAATCAAATTATTGATGGGACAGTGAGTGAGAGTGATGGTAGTGACCGGCGTGAAGGAGGCCTGAGCTTAAGAAAACAGGGCTAGGGCAGCAGGCCAGAGGGTGGTGGAATAGTAGAAGGAGAACAAAGGAGGGCCCTGCTCTTGAGAGCTTACATCCTAAAGGAAAGGAGAGACACAAATAGTGTGGTATCAGCTGGGGGATTCGGAATGAAAGCCAACAAAAGGGAGTTATATCCTATGTAATATAAATATTCATATAAATGAAACTTGTTGTCATTAAATTCAACATAAGGTGAATTAATTGATAGCAGCTAATGCATTATAGTTAAGCCATCCCAAAAAAAGATTATTGAAGAAGAAACAAAGCAATCTTTCCAAAGCAGGATTATACAAAGAGAAATGTAAAGGGCCTTCATTAAGTAACGTAAATCCTGATACCTGCCATATTTTGTGTAAAAATTAATTTGTGCAAGCTCAGGAACGGAATTGCATACGCTAGTGTATGCAATTCCTCTTCGAGCGCAAAAGACTCATCCGACTGCCTATGATTTTTAAGGGTACAACGGGGGAGGGAAGGGGCATACCGGCATAGGAAATGTACAGTAAGGGTGTGCCAAGGTCGAGTGCACGCACATCTGTCCGATTCAAGCTCTGGGCATCTCTCAGGTACGTGATTTGTAGCTGTATCAGTTGTTATGCATGTTTTGTCGCTATCCAATAACGATTGTCGAATCTCGATTTGTGTTTCCAACGCACAAAGATTTATTATCCAAAAGTAGCAGAATAATTCAAGCGAAATAATATTAAGTACAGCCGTTACTTATCGCAGGCGCCCTGGATCCAGTGAACAGTCATTCAGATCTGAAGTCTGTGGTCAAAGAAAGACTGCTCACTAGATGAAGAGCTCCTGCTTATATGCAGTCAGAAATACATTAAAACAATGCAGATGATGTGGCTTGCTTCTATTGGTCCAGATTTCAGGAAGGTCCAGGATGTTGTAGATCATAGGCCAGTTCAAACCAAAATATCCAAAGGTGAGGGTCATCTCTCCAGGGGATGTGCTCCGACTTTCCCGCCAAGAATCCAGTCTCAACTAGTCTATTAGCATTTTATAGTCAGTATTACTTTAAACATTTATTCCCTAACATCGCTAACTAGAGTATGCAATGTGCGATCTCTTCAGCGAATGAACCGGACAAGTGCTGATGAATAGGGGATTAAAACGATACCAGACATGGCACATTTCCTTTAATATTATAAGTTATATGCATGTTAGAAAAACATATGGTTCACGTTAAACATGAATACTACTATATTTCGACATAAATAACTATGTGTTGCAACTACAATTAATATGTACTAATTACAAATGTGTGTGTTTGTGTGAATGAAAGTAAAAGTGTAAAAACTGTTATTGCCACGTGTTGCGGCTGGATACGCCCTTCCATGCCGTATCGTGTTCTACGCATACTTTCAGACAAAGACAACCAAGTTTGCTCGATATTAATTGAAATGACTTTATCCAATTTGCTGACTTCGACACAGTTGCACCAGCTACAGGGCAGGTGTAAATGTCACTTGAAAATGATGACTGTCTAGTATGATTGCCAAAGTCTGTCCTTGCACTTAAGTGTAACTGTAAAAATGCACTTTATGTATAGTAGGAATTATGACCATCCTGAAAGAAAAACATTTTTAAAATGTATTTTTATTAATGTTTATGTTCATAATTATTATTAATTACAGGTATTAATGTATTGTGTTCTGATGGGACTTTATATATCAATTGTGGCAAGAGCCCGCTACTGCAGAAGCATACGCGAACAACTTCTTCCTTTTTATGGTGCTTTATTGTCAGGATGGTAAATGTTTTGACACCGTATACTTGCACAGCAATCATGGAGACCCTAAACACTAGCTATACATAGTCCAGCTCTCTCTCAGGACCAGCCAGCTCACCCAGCTTTGGTCTCCATGCACAAATGATATCAACAAGCTTTTATACGTGATACTCCTCCCCCAGCCTTAGCTTGATGGACAGGTGACACACCCACCTTCTCTTTATAAGGAAACGCCCATCACTGGCTCTGTAATTCAAACAGACACACCCTGTCTGTTTGCTGAGAGGAAGGATTTCAAGTCATGTAAGTTAAACCAAATTTAAACTATTGCTTTTCATACATAGGTCTTTACATTCAATCTAGGTGCATTACTGCACAAATGTTTTACTCTACTTCCCTGCTTTCTCTGCATTTTGCCAGCTAAATGCCTCCTTTTGTTACACAATATGTAATGTGCGTATCCTGCAGTGCCTTGTGTCTGTCTGCATATGGCAAGTGCCGTATAGGCAGAGCATACCTATACCAGTATTCAACTAGAAACGTTTCTTGATATGGGTGTACCTGCGCATAATTTCTGTCCAATATTTTTTTTTTTATAAAAAACACAAATCAGACCCAAAATGTCGTACTAGTAAAGAAATGAAAGTGAGATCAATAAAAACAAGGAAACACTGAGCAGGGTTCTCCATACCCTTTGTTTTCATGTCTCCACACATTTTGTCTGCCTTGTTTGTTTCTTCCCTACTGTACAGCGCTGCGGAGCACTGTGGCGCCTTACAAATCTACGATAATAATAATAATAATAATAATAATAACACCACTATATAATAATATAATATTGGACTGACTATAAGCTAATAGGTGAAAAAACCAAATTCAATTATATTTTGTAACCAAATGTATAGAATAAATGACTTGAACATACCGCTGGTATGTAAAAAAGGAGTATAACAATAATTTAGAACTAAAGTAAGAAATAAGCAACTATAAAACACTAATGGCTATCAGGCAACAACAAACACAGAATTATATGGTGACATAAGATCCATCAAATGTCTGATACATAATTGATTGTATATTTAAAAAAAGAAATACTGACATTAAGAGCTCCTGATCGGCTTACAAAGTAGACAGTGTAGACAAATTACACTCTAGTGATAACAGATGCTGCATGAGCTGATGTAAAGAGGCACCCAATCAGAAAATATCAAATAGTCTTAGAGCCGCATAATCATAGCCGGATTAAGGGATTAAGGAGGTGGCACAGGGGGCACGTGCCCCGGGCCCCCCTCTCTCCGAGGGCCCCCCGCCGCCGCATAACCTCTACTGATTTTTTTTATTATTATTTTTTTTTCTTAATGGCGGCGGCGGGGGGCCCTCGGAGAGAGGGGGGTTGCGGTCGGATTCGGGGCTCTCTTCGTTGGTGGGGGGAGCAGGATAGTGGAAAAAAAATATAGATGCTACTCACCTCATCGGAGCGTCCCTCCTCCCTGCACTGATAACACTGAATGACAGGCGTTACGTAATCAAGTCACGCCTGTCATTCAGTGAGGAGCAGCGCGGAGAGGACCAGGAAAGAAACAGGAAGACAGAAGAGAAGAGAAGAAAGAAGCTACAAGAAAGGTAAGTAAAAAAAAAAAGGGAATAACGAAGAAAGGGACACTTATGTAGTAAAAAAAAGGAGAAGAAAGGGACACTATGTAGGAAGAAAGGAGAAGAAGGGGACACTATGTAGGAAAAAAGGAGAAGAAAGGGACACTATGTAGGAAAAAAGGAGAAGAAAGGGACATTAGTAAAAAAAAGGAGAAGAAAGTGACACTATGTAGGAAAAAAAGAGAAGAAAGGGACACTATGTAGGAAAAAAGGAGAAGAAAGGGACACTCTGTAGGAAAAAAGGAGAAGAAAGGGACACTATGTAGGAAAAAGGGGGAGAAGAAAGGGACACTATGTAGGAAAAAAGGAGAAGAAAGGGACACTATGTAGGAAAAAGGGGGAGAAGAAAGGGACACTATGTAGGAAAAAAGGAGAAGAAAGGCACAGTATGGAGGAAAAAGGGGGAGAAGAAAGGGACACTATGGAGGAAAAAGGGGGAGAAGAAAAGCACACTATGGAGGAAAAAGGGGGAGAAGAGAGGCACACTATGGAGGAAAAAGGGGGAGAAGAAAGGCACACTATGTAGGAAAAAGGGGGAGAAGAGAGGCACACTATGGAGGAAAAAGGGGAAGAAGAGAGGCACAGTAAGGAAAAAGGGGGAGAAGAGAGGCACAGTAAGGAAAAAAGGGGGAGAGGAGAGGCACAGTAAGAAAAAAGGGGAAGAAGAGAAGCACAGTAAGGTAAAAAGGGGGAGAAGAGAGGCACAGTAAGGAAAAAAGGGGGAGAAGAGAGCCACAGTAAAGAAAAAGGGGGAGAAGAGAAGCACAATAGTGGGGACAATTAATTAATTTAAGATGGGGTGGTTTGCGCGCTACTGAATGTGGGGGTGAGTGGGGAGAATGAGGTCCCTTTATTAAATGTGCCTATGAATTATTTAATGGCAGTGACTGTTGCGGGAAATAGGTATATTTCTGAAATGTAAATACTATTAATTTATTGCTGGGGCTGTTTGTAGGGAGGGAAATAGGTTTATTTATTAAATGTGAATACTATTATTTTAATGTTGGGGCTGGAGGAAGGCCTAATTATTAATCATGGGTGGTACTGATTTAACGCCGGGGGTGGCTGTAATTTTCTAAATGTACCCATTTTTGTTTTCCAAGTAGGGCCCCTAACATTCCAGGATCCAGACAAGCCGCAACTAAAGAAACCTGCAGCACAGGTGGTGAAAGTGAGAAGAACAGGTAGGAGAGAGCAGCAAAGTCTGTGAAATGTTGTGATTCTAGTGGGACAATCCCAATTTTTGGTGACCGTTCAATGGTGTACACAACAATGCAGGTTTTTTGTCTGTAGGAGGTGGCCTGGCCATGCCCAATGATGCATTATCAATGGTATTTTAATTTGCGGTATCATTGCTAGTTTTAATGTGCATTATAAATTTCATTTTTAAAGTTTGGTATCATTGCTAGTTTTAGTGTACGTTATCAATGGTATTTTTAATGTATGATATCATTGCTAGTTTTAATGTGTGGTGTCAATACCCATTTTAATGTGGTGTTTTGATGATTGTTTTAATGTACAGTATTTTAGTTTGTGGAAGCAATGATTTTTCTTATGCAGACAACCTAAGCGAGCCCTCTGGGAGAGCTGTAAGTGTCATACTGTGGGCTGTAGGTGATGTAATGCAGGATGTGTCACTATGCCCTTAATTTTAGATCTTAGGGGCCCCCTGTCTTAAGTGCCCCGGGCCCCCCGAAGCCTTAATCCAGCTCTGCGCATAATGGACATGAATTGAGGGTGAAGTTACACCCACATCGTCTGCGGTGTAGAGCAATTAGGTATGGTGTTGATGCTGACCTTGCTTGGACAGTCAATTCCCAGGCAACGTGGGGGAAGGTGGTTTCCGGGCAGCTGAGTGCGTCCCTACTGTAAGATTGTGTAAGGACACTGTCCTAAAGATGTAGGAAGGTTTCAGCTGTCTGTACTGGAGTGAAAATGTTTATAACAATGTTGCAGTGGACACTCAGTTTAATATATATTTTTCTCCACATTTCATGTCTGAAAATTTACATTTTGGGGTTTGGTGGTCTTATGACATTGTTAAACACTTTGAGATTAGATTGCATAAAAATAGGAATTTTATTGCTTCAATGCTGAAAAAGGGACAACTCCAGGGAGAAATCTTTACAACCTGTAGCCGATTCTAGAAATTAGGTACTGATGGTATCTATGTCCCACAGAATGTATTCAACCCGCAATACTTCCTAACCCTATGCAGTGATTCTTCTTCACTTCAGGCACCATAAACCCCACCCTCTTTCCACCTGACCACTAATTAGTTATCTGTCATTTTTTTGCAGCAAAGCGAAAAGGCATGGATGAGATAAAACCTGTCTGCAATCCTTAATATGAACCCTAGGTCCATGTTTGGCAAGTTTTTATTTATAGTGCTTACATATATTTCCATTATTACCATGCTTTACAGAGAACATTCCATCATTCACACTTCATTACAGCTTACAGCCTAAATTCTCTAGTATATGAACACAGTAGGGTTAATATAGTTAAAGTAGGGATGTTCATTGACCCCCATGTTTTGGTTTTGGCTTTGCTTTTTGATCTGTATTAACTTCGTGTTTTGGTTTTGAATTTGGCAAAACCGCCTTATCATGTTTTGGTTTTAGTTTTGGTTTTGTATCTGTATTTTTTTTTCTGAAAACCGAGCCTGTGCATCTCTGGTGAAAAGTCAATTAACTTTCCACATTTGGACTGTGGGAGGAAACCGCAGCACCCAAAAGAAACCCACACAACATGAGGTGAATATACAAATTCCATACAGACATTGTACATGTTGTTCAGGGCCAGATTAATAATGAGCCTGATGTAGCTGCAGGTATAGACTGCCTGTTGCAAATAGGCCCATGAGCAGCAATGCATTTCTATTTTAAAACCTAAATGAATGACTCCAGCTGAGTTCAGGGGAACTACTCCGCCCTGGGTTCCACCAGGTAGCAATAGTTGTGTTGAAACAGTGTGTGCTTCACCAGCCTCCCCGGCGCTACAGTGCAGAGAGTGCCTCCTACTCCATGTGATGTCACACCTCGCCACTGTGGGAAGGAAAGAATTATTTGTGGATGGCAATTCAGGTGGCCAATATAGCCTCACCTGTTAGCAGGGCCAGACTGGCCATCTGGCACTTCTGGCAAATGCCAGAAGGGCTGATGGCTAAGTGGGCCGGGGTAAACAGTGCTTTTTTATTTATCTTTTTTATTTTTTTTAAAGTACTTTCTTTTTTATTGTCCAGCAGGCGGCGCACGCACCCGCAAGTGGGGGGGGGGTGGGGTGTTTACAGGGGCACGGTCCAGGAACTGGGCACCCATTTTAAAAAGTGAATATGCCGGCGTTCCAGTGCCAAGTACATGGCAGGGTCATACTTGCCAACTCTCCCGGAATGTCCGGGAGACTCCCGCATTTTGTGAGAGTCTCCCGGACTCCCGGGCGAGTGTGGCAATCTCCCGAATTCTGCCCACTTCACTAGGAAGTGCCCCACTTCCTAGTGAAGTGGGCAGAATTAGATCCCAAACGCCGCGATTCCCGGTGAATCGCGGCGTTTGGCCCCGCCCCCGCTGTCAAATGACGCAATTTGCGTCATGACGTCACAGGGGGCGGGGCCGAAATGACGAGATTTCGGCCACCCCGCCCCTTCACGCCCCCCTCCACTGGCTGGCTCCCGGAAGGGAGCTGAAGAAAGTAGGTAAGTATGGGCAGGGTGGAGCTATATGCTGCTGAGGACCTGCAGTGTCTGAAGGAGGAACCTTGTAGCATACAATAGGCAAGGTAACTTCATAAAAGACCACTGTAATATTCTGCACACAAACCATATGGAAATGGCATTCTTTTTTATATATGAGCAAACACTATTTAAGGAATAGAATTAACTGATTAGCTCATTTTTATGATGGTTATTTAGCAATGAACTTAACTGATATATTGAGAAATTGAAATATACAGTTATATCTATTTATTTTGCTTTACTTTATAAGTCAGAATAAACTTGTTATTGATATTGATTATTATGAAGTTATTGGTCTCCGGTATTTAAAGCTGTATAATCAATGTAAGCTGGGGTTAGTGATAGTCTTAAAATGTTGGTTTTAGAGCTGCACTACCTCCCAGGGCTGCAATATGTATGTTTTTGTTTCTGGGGCTCTGCCAGTTCTGTAAAACACACTAGCTGCTCAAGGCACAGTCAGTCAGGGTGACCGCATAGGTGGCACCAGCAGGACCACCTCCATTTTTCTGCCCAAAGGATTGCACTATGCTACATATAGACAGTGCACGGCCTCTTTGTATACATACGATGTGCACCCTCTAACCCCACCTCTTCAGCCTTTATGTTTGTGTTATTCTGCACATTGTGGGTGTCTGTCCTTTCCTTCTCCCCCTTTGTGTGTCTGTCTGTCTTTGCCCCTATTATCACATGTATCTCCTCACCTTCTTCTACCATTTCCCCAGCATCTATTTTTCCCCTGTGCACAACCATGTCCAATGCCACCTCTCACTCCCACCTACAAGGCTTCTTTTGTGCTGCTCCCCTCTTATAGAATTCCCTACTACGCCCAATCCAGCTTTGCCACAGCCTTTAAATCTTTAGACACTCTCTGCAAACCCATCTTTTTTTTTTTGAGGTGACCTTATCCTCAAAAACACTATTCACACTAATGCACCCTCACAACTGTCACAATCTCCAATCTGAGCAACACTCGCTCCTCTTATTTCAGCTGTGCCCTCTTCCACTTAGAATGTAAGCTCTGTAATGATCAGGGTCCTCCATACCCTTTGTGAGGAAACGGGTTGCTACTGGATTGAGAACTTTGTATTCATCACCCGTTTCTCACGGTTTAAGGTACTTTTTAATCCTTGGCCCAGTCTAAGTATATACACCAGAGCATCGGTGTATTATGTGTATTAATATTTCATGTTATTAGATACATTTTGCCCATACTATTACCTGCGATATTGTATGTAGTATAAATATAAACAATATTGCCATACTGTGTGAAAATATCAGAACAGCAGCAGTCATTTTGCTTGTGCTAGCTAATGTAATTACCATTTGTCTCAAATGTCTATTGTATGGGGTGCAGCTGAGATGTGGTTTGTAATCAGAACAATGTCTGAGTTAACTAGTTGGCAGCCCATGTTAATTAGCTAGGTCAACAGGTAACCTGATAGGTAATGAGGTTTGAACTTCTAATGACATGCAATGTGCCTCCACGCTAATATATTGGTTGAAATAGCATGGGGAAATGTATCAATATAAATGTAATTGTATCAAAAGGTATCACAGACTTATATTGTGTAACACTGCTGATATAATATGTCAAAAGTCTTATTGTTCCATGTAAGCGTGCAGTGTCATTCCTTGATGTACTATTGTAACCCCATGTGTAGTGTATCCAGCCAAAACAGCTAATTGAGTCAAGCCATTCTATTTTCTAATCAAGGTAACAGGGACAGTATGTCTAGTAGCTAAATTGTTGACTGGGAGACCCCTTCTGTAAAGGGGAGGTTTGTGACATTTGACCCTACTTCCTGTGGATACAGAAAATAAGATAGGGCGAGGAGAATGCCAGGGGAGCGATTCTAGTTTGGTGGATCCTGGTGTAGAAGACATCAGTGAAAAGGACTCTGGGCCAGGCACTGTGGTGCCGCTGGAGGGAACCCTACCAGGACAGGGTTGGTGTGAGCTAGTAACCCAGGCTAGGAGACACCATAACTGTTTTGCTAAATGGTAGTGGTAATATTGCTGGAGGATACATGCTACAATTTACCCTGTAACTTGTGAACGTCTTGTGGTGTTGTGCTGTCGTAATAAAGTCTTATTTTGGATATATCCTGGTCTACCCGAGTGAGTTGAATCCCACAGAGGGTAACTTCCATCCCAGCTAAGGGTGGTATCCTCACATTTGGTGGCAAGCAGTGGGATCACTCGGCCCGGTGTCACAAGAACAGGGAAGGCTGCAAAGGACGCAAGCGGTTGCGGTCCAAGAGCCTTGTAGGGGTACAGCACAACACCGGCTACACAGCACCCAGAGGAAGCCTATCAGAGGAGTTGCAAGAAACATGAACCATGAACAAGTATAACTCCCTAAAACTGGATGAACTCCGGGGATTATGCCGGACAAGGGAAATTGCTACTACCCAGGATGACTTCAGGCCACAACTAGTGGAAAAACTACGCAAATGGGACCTGTGCCTACTCGATAATGCGGGCAGGAAGGAAATATCAGACATCCCAGCAGTGGAAGCCACCCAAGTTGAGACTTATGTTGCAGAAATCCTGAAAGCCAATGAGTTGTATAAGGACCAGGAGCAGCCAGTAAGGATTCAGGAGATTGCAGCTACAATACAAACATCCCCCACCCCAGGCCAGTCAGCAGTGCACAGTGGAAGCTATGACTATGGTCAGCTTCGTCAAGAGCTGCAGCATGTCCTTGGTCAGTGGATCCGGAGAAAAGGGCTTGAGCTGGTAAAAGCAGGGCTGACTGAGATATTTCCCAGCCTTCAGGATTGGGTGTCAAAGTGTAACCCACAGTCCTAGGAGAAAGTAGAAAAGGGGCAGAGTGAAGGCCCAAGGAGACCCAGCAGCCAAGGACAAGCAATACCACACTTGGGACAAGTCTGGAAGTGGTGCCATCGATGTGGATACTGGGGACATCTTTAACAGCAGTGTCCCAGGAAAGGAGGTCAATTAGACCAAATGCCACCCACGGGGGTTGTTGGCAGGAGCCACCCCCGGAAAAACAAACACTACCACCCTGATGCGCCAGAGGCGAGGGGGGTAAAGGCCACTTGCAATGCTGTGGTTGACATGAGGCAAACAACAGGAGAACGCCTTTACAGGCACTTAAAACCTGTATGGGTGGATGGCAGAAAAGCAAAAGGATTTAGGGACTGTGGGCAGCCATCACCCTGGTATGCCCCGAGTTGGTGGATTCAAGAAGAATTATCCCCAACAAGTACTTTAAAATTAGGATGGAGGATGGACGATGGACGATGGACAGAGATTCCAACAGCCCAAGTCCAGTTGCATTGGGGCCATTGTAACAACCTGGTGGAAGTTGGAGTTATGGCAGGAATGTCCAATGAGGTGATTTTGGGCAATGATTTGGGGCAAGACCTCAGGAATTATTTTGTTGGAAAAGCCCATAGAAAGGTGAACCCCAGGCAGAGGAAGAACAACCACTTCTACACGCCAGTAACTAACAGGTATCGGCAACCTCTCTTTACCATCTCCGGGCCTCTGAGGGTGAGTAGCCAAGACCATCCTGAGGGGGGGTTAGTCCTGGGGGAGGAGGATAAATCTAGACTGCAAGAAGCCCAGCTACTAGATCCAGATCTAGAAGGGATGCGGGCACTAGCAGATATGTCGTATAAGACTGGGGTGGTAGAGGATTGTGCTTGGTTGGATGGGTTACTGTATACGGTGTCCAGCCCAAATCATAAGTACAGGTTGGTAGTCCCACCCGAATATCGGGATCGGTTTATAGCTCAGGCCCATGGGGAAGGGGGTACCGATCACAGAGGAAAAAGGAGAACACGAGCCAGGCTCAGACAGCAGTTCATGTGGTTAGGTTTAGCGAGGGATGTAGACCGCTACGTAGCCAACTGTGCAGACTGCAAGAATATGTTAGGGCAGGGCTGCAACAGTGACATTCGGACACAGGAGGGGAGAAGGCAGCATAGAAAGCAGGACATTGATGACTGCGTGATGTTAATCTCAGTAGTCCCTGCAGGAGATAGTGTGCAGCAGGATTCCTGCAAGAACCCTGTGCATAAGCGGGTGCAGACTGGGGAAATGAGTAATCCCAGTGCAGAAGGGAACTAGGGAAGGGGGAGGCGTAGCCAGACAGGACCCCAGACAACCAGGGAAAGGCAGTCGGTAAGGCTCTTAGACAGCAGGGCTCAGAGTAGCTACTGGAGCAGGAGACCGAGACTTCCCGCAGAGGCTCTGGGAATTGATAGGTGCTGGCGGCTACAAGAATATAACAAGGTGCAGCAAGTGAACGCTGGAGGCTGCGCACAGCCCAGCAGGAAATTGGTTCATCTCGTGGTGAACCGCATAAAACCTGCAGTAGTGTCTGCAGAAGAGACTGGGGCTCAAGTTTAAAAAGTAGGGGAGGAATGTGAGGAAACGGGTTGCTACTGGATTGAAACTTTGTATTCATCACCCGTTTCTCACGGTTTAAGGTACTTTTTAATCCTTGGCCCAGTCTAAGTATATACACCAGAGCATCGGTGTATTATGTGTATTATTATTTCATGTTATTAGATACATTTTGCCCATACTATTACCTGCGATATTGTATGTAGTATAAATATAAACAATATTGCCATACTGTGTGAAAATATCAGAACAGCAGCAGTCATTTTGCTTGTGCTAGCTAATGTAATTACCATTTGTCTCAAATGTCTATTGTATGGGGTGCAGCTGAGATGTGGTTTGTAATCAGAACAATGTCTGAGTTAACTAGTTGGCAGCCCATGTTAATTAGCTAGGTCAACAGGTAACCTGATAGGTAATGAGGTTTGAACTTCTAATGACATGCAATGTGCCTCCACGCTAATATATTGGTTGAAATAGCATGGGGAAATGTATCAATATAAATGTAATTGTATCAAAAGGTATCACAGACTTATATTGTGTAACACTGCTGATATGATATGTCAAAAGTCTTATTGTTCCATGTAAGCGTGCAGTGTCATTCCTTGATGTACTATTGTAACCCCATGTGTAGTGTATCCAGCCAAAACAGCTAATTGAGTCAAGCCATTCTATTTTCTAATCAAGGTAACAGGGACAGTATGTCTAGTAGCTAAATTGTTGACTGGGAGACCCCTTCTGTAAAGGGGAGGTTTGAGACATTTGACCCTACTTCCTGTGGATACAGAAAATAAGATAGGGCGAGGAGAATGCCAGGGGAGCGATTCTAGTTTGGTGGATCCTGGTGTAGAAGACATCAGTGAAAAGGACTCTGGGCCAGGCATTGTGGTGCCGCTGGAGGGAACCCTACCAGGACAGGGTTGGTGTGAGCTAGTAACCCAGGCTAGGAGACACCATAACTGTTTTGCTAAATGGTAGTGGTAATATTGCTGGACGATACATGCTACAATTTACCCTGTAACTTGTGAACGTCTTGTGGTGTTGTGCTGTCGTAATAAAGTCTTATTTTGGATATATCCTGGTCTACCCGAGTGAGTTGAATCCCACAGAAGGTAACTTCCATCCCAGCTAAGGGTGGTATCCTCACACCCTTTGTTTTCAAGTCTTCATTTATTTTGTCTACCTAGTATGTCCCTGTTTTATGAATGTGCTATTTTACCTACTGTATGGCTCTGTGGAGCATTGTGGTGCCTTAGAAATCTACGATAATAAATAACAATATTGATGCCACCAAACTGAATCTGAGGATGACAGTTAACCTCAATATTCTGATTTTAATAATTTTTGCTAAGCAACAGAATGGTAAATTTTTTCTACATTATGTATTAGTTAGTAACTCTCTCTTTTGTGAATTATGATACTATGCTCTTAGACCATAGACCCCCCCCCCCCCACTGTCTTAAGTGCCCAGGGCCCCCAAAGCCTTAATCCAACTCTGGGGGGAGCTGTCCACAGACAGTGTATGGTGACAGTGTGTGTCATCATATACTGTCCAGCAGCCTGCAGAGCAGGCCTGGATCTCCAAATCTCGCAAGACTAAGAGCTTACCTGCTCACTCTGCAAGGTGTTCTATTTTACTCTGATGTCAGCTGCATAGGTAAGTTCAGCAGGCTGGGGGGTGTCATAATATGTCTTGGGGGGTTATAATATGTCTTGTGTGGCATGATAATGTGCCTTGGGGGTGGCATGATAATGTGACTGGGGGGTAGTGTGATTTGTCTGGGGGTTGTTGTGGTGTGATGGGTGATGTGGCAGGGGGTAGCGTGATGCAGGATGTGTCTGAGGGGTGGCATTATGTAGCTGGTAATAAATGTAATATTTTATTACTATAATGTATGTATTTTATACTGTGTGATTTGTGTCATGTACAATGTTCACTTATTGCTCGATTTTCCATATATACATTTTCCAACAGGTCCCAATATTCCAGGATCTATGCAAGAATCCAGTACCAGGTTGTGAAAGATGCAAGGTAGGTGAGAGTAACACCATTTTAATACATAATTGGGGAATTCAATTAGCTGCAAAGTGAACATCCGCGAGACACTTTGCGGCTGAAATTTGACAGAAATCACTGTTCATTTTTCCTCTCAAAGAAAAATAAGCAGAGATTTGTACCGTAATTGCCAGCAATGTGCGCTGCGCGATACCCATGTATCACATCACCAATAATTGAGTCTCCCCCTATATGTTATGCCACGCCCCATATCAACCATGCCCCAACATTATGCGGCCACACCCCTTCACCGGCGCAGCTGCGTGTCGGTATACATCTCTCTTCCTGTGCACCTGTGGGGTTGGGATGGGCAAATTTTCACTGTACCCCAGCCCCAAATTTTTCTTGCCAGTCCTGTGCATACCATTATCTGATACTGCTGCACCCTATGCTGCAAATAGAGAGTCAAGCTGCATGTAATACATTAATATCTCACGGGACACCTTACAACAATGAGCTTTGCAATATGTACTGTAATTATTATTAATCTGGAACAGAGGTGGGACTATGTGCTTTAAATGCCAGGGCTGACTTTTAGTCCCAGTCCGGCCCTGCCTGTTAGGCAGCACAGCTCAGGTATGCAGAGAGTCACTCTTAGTGGAAGGGAAGACCAGTGATTGCAAGTGAGATGATGAAGCTTTAGGGGACACTGAGGATACTGAGATGCAGGAGGGAGTGACAGTAGGGCGGCGGGCAATGATCAGGGACAGATTGAAAAAGAGTATTATGGTGGGGAAATTGGGAGGGCAATGGAGGGGGTTATTTGACAGAGTGAGGTAGACTTAGGGTTTTAGCCGTGAAATTAGCTCTGAGGGTGAAAATGGAGTATGAAGGGGACCTGATAGTCTAGCAAGGGGTAAACTGTGTTTTATTGAGGGATATAAATGGGAGAGGTACATAAGTCAGGTTATTTAGGTTTGCATATTTATCGTCCTTTTTCCATCAACCTCTGTAGGGCAGGGTTTGTGCTAGGGAAGCGAGCAAAGTCTCTCACATATGCTCCTCTAAGGATGGGAGAAAATGAAGACTAAAGAGCAGCATAAAAAGGATCTCTGTGCTTTAAGGCAGCTTACATCCAGTAATGTTTCCTCCTCATCATGCCTATATATATCTACATTCCCTCTTTGCTTCTTTAGCCAATTAGAAAATGTTCAGAAGTCGTGGTAATAAGTCTGTCAGTATAGTATGTATAAGTTCAAGTTAAATTTAAGGTTTCCCCCACCCCACCCCTGATTTGTGCTTAGCAGCAAATCACTATAGATTCTGAGTCACAGTGATGTAAAATTACTGAATCAGTTTAGAGGTTCTGTCTTGACAAGCTCTGAATACAATCTACCATCACCACCCTGTTGTACTGTGATGACTTCACTATGATTCACCAGGAAAAGCAACAGTTGCGATGCCTTGTTTCCCTCTGATTACAAACCTAGTCAGGGCAAATGGTGCTCAAAGTATAAATTATAAAGTGCATATTTTACTGCTCAGTTCTATAGCTGGTAAACCTTAAAAACCTAAATCTACATAAAACCACAAATGGCTTTCATATTATGGTTATTATTATTATCATAGATTTGTAAAGCACCACCGTGCTTCACGGCACCATACAATAGGGAAACAGGACATACATAAAACAGGTACATTCAAGGTAGACAAAAATAATGCAGACATGAAAAGTAATGAAGAATCCTGCTCATTAGAGAGCTTACATTCTAAGTGGAAAAGGGCACAGCTGAAACAAGAGCGAGTGTGGCTCAGAGTGTAGATTTGTACAGTTGGGAGGGTGCATTAGTGTGAGTACAGTCATGGCCAAAAGTTTTGAGAATGACACAAGTATTGGTTTTCACAAAGGTTACTGTTTCAGTGTTTTTAGAACTTTTTGTCAGATGTTGTTATGGTATACTGAAGTAAAATTACAAGCATTTCATAAGTGTCAAAGTCTTTTATTGACAATTACATTAAGTTTATGCAAAGAGTCAATATTTGCGGTGTTGACTCTTCTTTTTGAAGAACTCTGCAACTCGCCCTGGCATGCTGCCAATAAACTTCTGGGTCACATACTGACTGATGGCCGCCCATTCTTGCTTAATCAATGCTGGGAGTTTATGAGAATTTGTGGGTTTCTGTTTGTCCACCCGCCACTTGAGGATTGACCACAAGTTCTCAATGGGATTAAGGTCTGGGGAGTTTCCTGCCCATGGACCCCAAATTTTGATGTTTTGATCCCCGAGCCATATAGTTGTCGCTTTTGCCTTATGGCAAGGTGCTCCATCATGCTGGAAAAGGCATCGTTCATCACTAAAATGTTCATGGAATGTTGGGAGAAGTTGCCTTTGGAGGATGTTTTGGTACCATTCTTTATTCATGGCTGTGTTCTAAAGCAAAATTATTAGTGAGCACACACATGAGAAGCAACACCACACATGAATGGTCTCAGGATGCTTTACTGTTGGCATGACACAGGGCTGATGGTAGTGCTCACCTTTCTTTCTCCGGACAAGCATTTTTCCAGATGCCCCAAACAATCTGAATGCAGATTCATCAGAGAATATTACTTTATCCCAGTACTCAGCAGACCAATCCTTGTACCTTTTGCAGCATATCAGTCTGTCCCTGATGTTTTTCCTGGAGAGAAGTGGCTTCTTTGCTTGCCTGCTTGACACCAGGCCATCCTGCAAAATTCTTCACCTCACTGAACGTGCATAGGCACTCACACCTGCCTGCTGCCTTTCCTGAGCAAGCTCTGTACTGGAGGTGCCCTGATCCCTGAATCAACTGTAGGAGACGATCCTGGCGCTTGCTGGACATTCTTGGGCACCCTGAAGCCTTCTTCACAACTATTGAACCTCTCTCTTTGAAGTTCTTGATGGTCCCATAAATGGTTGATTTAGGTGCAATTTTACTAGCAGCAATATCCTTGCCTGTGAAGCCCTTTTTGTGCAAAGCAATGATGTCTGCACGTGTTTCCTTGCAGATAACCATGGTTAACAGAGGAATAACAATGATTTCAAGCACCACCCTCATTTTAAAGCTTCCAGTTATTCTAACTCAATCAGCATGACAGAGTGATCTCCAGCTTTGTCCTCGTCAACACTCTCACCTGTGTTAACGAGAGAATCACTGACCTGATGTCAGCTGGTCTTTTGTGACAGGACTGAAATGCAGTGGAAATGTTGTTTTTTGGATAAAGTTCATTGTCAAGTCAAAGAGGGACTTTAAAATTAATTGAAATTCCTCTGATCACTCTTTATGACGTTCTGGAGTATATGCAAATTGCCATCATAAAAACTGAGGCAGCAGTCTTTGTGAAAAATAATATTTGTGTAATTCTCAAAACTTTTGGCCATGACCGTAGTATCATTGGGGATAAGGTAAGCTTTAAAAACGTGATGGGTTTTCAGAGTGTCTAACAATTTGAAGGGAAAAGCCTGATTGGGTGTGGTAAGATATTTCATAAGTGGGTTGCAGCACCGGAGAAGTCTTGTAGGCAGGCGTGAGAAGTAGTTGTCAGAGATGAGACAAGGCGCAAGTCAGAAGTAGAACCAGAGAAAAAAAGCCTGCGCTAGGTACATCCCATATTATATATGGTACCATGTGCATGACAACAAAAGGCCCACATATGTATACAAAACAAAAAGACACTTGTTGTCAGCGCTTATCCTTAACACTGCATATCTGTGTGTATCTAGCAATATGAAACATGAGGTATTAGCTCATATTTTGATCTAAACATTTAAGCCAGCATCCAAGCGTCAAGGGCACCTCATTGTATACAGGTCCTACACTGTCCAATATGCTTTAAAGACCATTAAAATACAGTTAAAATCAGAAGCACTCACCTCCCAGCTATAGTGGTTTACATTTAACAAGGGCTAGCACGGAGCCAGTGTAGGGATTTTCAAAGTGATACAATGAGTGATAGAGGAAGACCAGTCTTGCAGCAGCATTTAGAATGGTTTGAAGTGGGGAAACATGAGTGTCGGGAATGCCAGATAGCAGGAGGTTGCAGTAGTCATGACGGGAGATGATGAGAGTACAGATAAGTGTTTTGATCGCATCTTGTGTAAGAAAAGGGTGAATTCTGGCAATTTATTATTTTTAAGGTGGACCCGACAGGACTAGGATAGTCCTAGTAGATAGTCTGGATGTGAGGAATAAAGCAGAGGACAGATTCAAGTGTGACACCAAAGCAACTGGCTTAGGAGACTGAGGAAACTGTGGGGTTATTAACAATGAGGGAGATTGGAGGGGAGGTGATGATTCTGGGAAGTGGGAAAATGGTCAGTTCAGTTTTGGACAGTTTTATTGTTGAGCTTTGGGTAGCGTTGGGACATCCATGTGGAGATAGCAAAAAGACAGTTGGTTACACAAAGAAGGGATAGGTCAGGGGAAGAGATATAGATTTTGGTATCGTCAGTGTAGAGGTGGTATTGGAGGCCGAATGAACTAATTAGTTCCCCAAGAGAAGAGGTATACAGTGAAAAAAGTAAAAGGGCCAAGAACAGAGGCATGTGGGACCCCAACAGGTAGTGGGAGTGGGGGTAGGATGTGCCAGAAGTAGACACACTAAAGGAGCAGTTCAGTAGGTAGGAAGTGACCCAGGAAAGAACTGTGTCACAAAGGCAAATGGACTGAATGGTGAAGAGGGTGATCAACAGTATCAAAATCAGCAGAGAGAGCCACGAGAATGAGTATGGAGAAATGACACTTTGACTTTTCTGTAAGTAGATCATTGTTCACCTTTGTGAGAGCGGTTTCAGTGGAATGTTAGTACGGAAGCCTGATTACAAAGAGTCAAAAATGGAGTAAGAGAAGAGAAAGTGTGACTAGTGGTTATACACTGATCACTCAAGTAGTTTGGATTCAAAGGGGAATAGAAAAATAGAGCAATAGTTGGAGAGAGAGGCTGGATCAAGATATGGTTTCTTTAGAACTGGTGAGATGAGCGCATGTTTAAAGGAAAATATAAATGTGCCAGTGTAGAAAGACAGGTTGAAGAGGTGAGCTGAAGAAAGACATGGAAGGGGGGGAGACGTCCGGAGGTAATATGGTTGAGGGGACAGGTTGTGTCACGGGCACTAGGAGTCTTTACCCAGGGATCACCAGGTGATAGGCTTACCAGAGCAGTATAGGTGGTAATATGGTACTCTGGTAGCAGGGTGATCACGGAACAGGAAATAGCAGATGATGAGATGCTCAGGAAAGTCTATGACTAGCAGCACTGGCAATATGGAGGTAGTAATACACGAGGAACTGTATGGACAAAGGACACGTGAAGGTAGTCAGTGGTCTGCGGTAGCAAGTTGTACCACTGCTATAGTGAGGAGGAATGTCCAACAGAAACGAGGAGGTGATGAGAGTCAGCGGTCTGCGGATAGCAAGTTGTACCGCTGTCTGAGTGAAGGAATGGAATCCAAGTGGAGGTATCCGGGGAGTCAGTGGTCTGCGTTAGCAAGTTGTACCACTGCTATGTGAGAGGATACTGGAACAGGTGAAACTGTAAACAGGAGTCAGTGGTCTGCCACTAGCAAGTTGTACCACTGAATATATATGTGAGGAGGTGCACGGGGAGAGACTGCAACACAATATATACACGGGCACCTTGACTTTGATCCACAGTAATATGCACAATATAAATGTATAAATGACTGAACAACACTGCCAATATAGAAAGTCTCTTGAAGTAATCCAGCATGAGATAACACAGTCAATGATGGCAGTAGAGTCAGCAGATAGTACACTCCAGAGGAGAACCAACACAGTCCAGCAAGGTATGCAATACACAGCACAGTCAATGGGAAGTATGCATACCGTGGTTCAGGAGAAGGCAGTCAGACAGGAGTGCAGAGATACCTGAAGGGCAGGAGGCCAGCAGGATACAAGTCCCTGGATGGGTGAAGCGGGGGTCTAGCAGGTGCAGCGCACAGGTAGGTAGACCAGCAGGGAGCACAGGAAGGCGTGGAGAGCGGATCAGCAGTAGATGGATGAGTAGCGCTGAGAAGTAACAGCAGCGGGTCTCTGCGGGAACACGGAGGTAACCAATAGCAACCAGCAGGTGCAGTAACGATGGGACCCCGGAGCAGAGTTGAACTGGAACAGATGATCACGGAGAGTAGCGGGTAGCAATAGTGGCAGCAGACTCAAGGAAACACGGTAGAGTTGACAAGGACTGAAGACTGAAGCGCACAGAGGCAGCGGATAGGAATCAGCTAGCAGTCACGATGATGAAACACAGACGAGTTGCAGGTTGAAGACTGTAGTGCACGGAGGCAGCGGATAGGAATCAGCCAAACAGTCACGATGATGGAACACAGACGAGTTGCAGGTTGAAGCCTGTAGTGCACGGAGGCAGCGGATAGGAATCAGCTGGCAGTCACAATCATGAACAGGTGAGTGGATGTGGTTGAAGCCTGTAGTGCACGGAGGCAGCGGATAGGCATCAGCTAACAGTCCCAATGATAAATGGTAGAGTTGAAGTGATTAGAAGACTGTAGTGCACGGAGGCAGCGGATAGGAATCAGCTCACAGTCACGATGATATAGTAGATGGTAGAAGTGGTATGGGAACCACAGTAGCAGAAGTGGTTTGGAAACCACAGAGGTAGAAGTGGTTTGGAAACCACAGGAATCAGCAGGGCTGAATGAACAAGGAAACACAGGAACACCTTCAGAGACTCATGGGGAATGAGACTCCAAGATCAGGCAACGTGGTGTTGACCACAGGTGCTTAATATAGGGAGGTTGCCTGATCTGCCAATTAAGTTAAAGGAACATACACTGAAGGTTTGGAAAGGGCTGCGCATGCGCAGTCCCTCAGGATAGAGGACGTCCACGGTTCCTAATAGTCCGGGAAGAAGCACTCACAGTCCGGTGAGTGACAGTACCCCCCCTTTTAAAGGTGGGCACAGAACGCCTGGAACCGGGCTTGTCCGGATTTTTGGAATAAAACTTCTTCAGAAGGGCAGGAGCATTAAGATCTTCAGCTTTGATCCATGAACGCTCTTCAGGACCAAAGCCCTTCCAATGAACGAGGAAACGGAGGACTCCTCGCGAAATTTTTGCATCCAATACCTCAGTAATCTCGAAATCCTCCTCCTGATGAACTTGAACTGGCTGCGGTGCTGAGGGAGGAGTCGAGAAACGATTGATAATAAGAGGTTTGAGTAAGGACACATGGAAGGCATTGGAAATCCGAAGATTCTTAGGAAGAAGAAGTTTAACACATACTGGATTGATAACTTGAATGATCCTATATGGACCAATAAAACGAGGGGCGAATTTCATAGATGGAACCTTCAAACGAATATTTTTGGTAGATAACCAGACACGATCTCCAATTTTTAGTGGTGGAATAGCCCGCCTCTTCTTATCTGCGAAAGACTTATATTTGTTAGATGTCTTCTTTAAACAGGTTTTGACCTGAGACCAGATATTTTTGAAGGTCTGACAAGCAGTCTCCACAGCAGGAACTTGGGTGGGCGGGAGGGCAGGAAATTCCGGAAAAGACGGATGGTGACCGTAGACCACAAAGAATGGAGTTTTGGATGATGACTCATGGTACATGTTGTTATGGGCGAATTCAGCCCAAGGGAGCAATTCTACCCAGTTGTCTTGGTTGGCTGAAGAGAACATCCTAATAAAAGTCTCAAGATCTTGATTGACTCGTTCCGTTTGTCCGTTAGATTGCGGATGGTAAGACGATGAGAGTGCTAATCGTATGCCCAAGGTTTTACAAAGGGCCCGCCAGAATCTGGAAACGAATTGTACTCCTCTATCTGACACAATCTCAGACGGACATCCATGGATGCGGAAGATTTCTTTAATGAAATGTTCAGCCAGAGTAGACGAGGAAGGTAAACCGGACAGAGGGACGAAATGAGCCATCTTCGAAAATCTGTCTACCACTACCCAAATAGTATTGTGATTCTTACTTGGTGGCAAATCAGTAACGAAATCCATACTAATATGGGTCCAAGGCTTGGACGGAATGGGTAGTGGTCGCAGCAACCCTGCTGGAGTTCTGCGGGAGGATTTGAACTGAGAACATAAATCACAGGAAGCAATAAACTCTTTGACGTCTCTCCTCATTGAAGGCCACCAGTAACTACGAGAGAGAATCTCAAAGGTCTTATGTTCACCGGCGTGTCCAGAAAAACGAGAGGCATGGAACCACGAAAGGATTTTCCTCCTCAGAGTAGGAGGCACGAGGGTCTTCCCAAATGGTAGCATTTTGGTGGATGACGCAGCCAGAGAAATACATTTGGGGTCTAGAATAGCATGGTTGGGAACCTCTTCTACATCAGAGGACGTCACAAAAGCTCGAGATAGAGCGTCAGCTTTCTTGTTCTTAGCAGCTGGTTTGAAGGTTATAATTAATTCAAAACGGGAAAAGAAAAGAGACCATCTTGCTTGACGAGGGTTCAAGCATTGAGCAGATTGCAAATATGACAAGTTCTTATGATCCGTGAAGATCGTCACAGGATGGCGAGCTCCTTCCAACAAGTATCTCCATTCCTCTAATGCAGCTTTGATGGCCAGCAACTCCTTGTCCCCGATAGTATAGTTTTTCTCTGCGGGCAGAAGACCCCGAGAGTAGAAGGCACAAGGATGTAATTTTTGTTGCTCCGAGCGTTGGGAGAGAATAGCTCCTAAGCCCACATTAGAGGCATCTACTTCTAGGAAGAAGGGGAGTGTCACATCAGGTTGTCGCAGAATGGGAGCAGACGAGAAGGACTCTTTGAGGATTTGAAAGGCTTGGAGAGCCTCAGATGACCATTGCTTAGTATTAGCCCCTTTCCGAGTTAAGGCCACAATGGGAGATGCAATGGATGAGAAGTCTTGAATGAAGCGTCTATAGTAATTGGCAAAACCTAAAAAACGCTGGATGGCACGAAGAGTAGTTGGCTGAGGCCAATGTAGTACAGCATTTACTTTGTCTGGATCCATCTTCAGGCCAACTCCGGAAACTATATACCCCAAGAATGGAATCTGGGGTAACTCGAATGAACATTTTTCCAATTTACAGAACAATGAGTTTTTCCGTAGTCTGGAGAGGACCTCTGCCACATGTTGGTGATGAGAAGGCAGGTCCTGTGAGAAGATCAATATGTCGTCCAGGTAGACAACGACACATACATATAATAAGTCCCGAAAGATCTCATTGATGAAACCCTGGAAAACCGCGGGGGCATTACACAGCCCGAAGGGCATTACTAAATATTCGTAATGCCCATCTCTGGTGTTAAACGCGGTCTTCCATTCGTCACCGGAACGGATTCTAATTAAATTGTAGGCACCACGAAGATCCAACTTAGTAAATATCCGAGCTCCCTTGATGCGATCAAATAGCTCAGTGATCAGCGGAATGGGATACCGATTCTTGATAGTAATGGCGTTGAGTCCACGAAAATCTATACAAGGGCGTAATGATCCATCCTTCTTTTTGACGAAGAAGAACCCAGCTCCAGCGGGAGAGGTGGAAGGTCGAATGAACCCACGCTGGAGATTCTCCTGTATGTACTCAGATGTGGCTTGAGTTTCAGGTAACGAGAGAGGATAGACCCGACCCCTGGGAGGAGTCTTGCCAGGTAGAAGGTCGATCGGACAATCCCAAGAACGATGAGGAGGAAGACGTTCAGACTGAGCTTTATCAAACACATCGGCAAATGAAGCATACTGAGGAGGGAGTCCCGGGGAGGACGATGAGATGGAAGATTGCTGTACTTTAAGAGGAATAACTTGAGAGAGACAACGATGGTGACATTCAGACCCCCAAGACGTAACTTGAGGGGTGCGCCAGTCAATCTGGGGAGAGTGACATTGAAGCCATGGAAGGCCTAAGACAATCGGACTTGTCGTAACTGGAAGAATTAAAAACGAAATTTCTTCATGGTGTAGTACACCAATCTGAAGGGTTACTGGAGACGTACTCTGGGTGATGAGACCATTGATGAGACGTGATCCATCTATAGCCGTCACAGTAATGGGTGTTTTTAAAGTGATCACTGGTAGGGACCATTGATTCACTAGTGATTTAGAAATGAAATTTCCTGCTGCTCCGGAATCAATCAATGCCTGTGACTCAAAGGATTTGGTAGCAAAGGAAATCGTAACATCGAAAGCGCAGACTTTAGATTTCATAGACAATGGAGAGGACTCCAGGGACCCTAACTTCACCTCTCCAGAACTAGTTAGGGCCTGGCATTTCCCGATTTCTTAGGGCAAGAACTGAGCATATGTGTGGAATCAGCACAATAGATACAGAGTCTATTCTTTACTCTTCGTTTCCTCTCTTCTAAAGATAATTTGGAACGTCCTATCTCCATGGGAATCACAGAAGGTGAAACTGGACGAAATTGAGGGTTTAAACGAAGAGGTGCTTTAGCAGAAGTTGTTTTCTCAGATTCTCTTTCACGAAATCTCATGTCTACACGATGGCAAAGAGAGATCAAATCTTCTAGTGACGAAGGAAGCTCTTGGGTAGTCAGTGCATCTTTAATTTTATCGGAGAGCCCCTGCCAGAAGGCGGCAACTAATGCTTCAGTATTCCACTGAAGTTCAGAGGCTAAGATCCTAAATTGAATGACATACTGTCCTACTGTATGGGAGCCTTGTCGCAAACGAAGAATGCTGGAAGCAGCGGAGGTCACACGACCTGGTTCATCGAACACACTTCGGAACGTGGAAATGAATTTGGCACTATCTTGTAGAATTGGATCGTTTCTTTCCCACAGAGGGGAGGCCCAAGCCAGGGCTTGTCCAGAAAACAATGAGATAAGATAGGCCACTCTGGAACGATGGGTAGAAAAATTTTGAGGTTGGAGTTCAAAATGGACTGAACATTGGTTAAGGAAACCTCTACAAGTTTTGGGGTCCCCGTCATATTTTGACGGAGTAGGCAGGTGAAGCGTAGGAGCTGTAGACACCTGGGATGGCACTGGGGAAACGGAGGAAAGCACAGGAGCTTCAATACTAGCTGTAACAGTCTGTCCAGATGTTCCTTGGGAGGTTAACGATTGGTAACATTGAAGTAACAGCTGTTGGCGAGCATCCTGTTGCTCCACACGGCTGACCAGATGCTGCAGCATCTCCTTAGCGGTAGGTTCCGTATCTGGGTCTGTCATGGCCTGATCTTACTGTCACGGGCACTAGGAGTCTTTACCCAGGGATCACCAGGTGATAGGCTTACCAGAGCAGTATAGGTGGTAATATGGTACTCTGGTAGCAGGGTGATCACGGAACAGGAAATAGCAGATGATGAGATGCTCAGGAAAGTCTATGACTAGCAGCACTGGCAATATGGAGGTAGTAATACACGAGGAACTGTATGGACAAAGGACACGTGAAGGTAGTCAGTGGTCTGCGGTAGCAAGTTGTACCACTGCTATAGTGAGGAGGAATGTCCAACAGAAACGAGGAGGTGATGAGAGTCAGCGGTCTGCGGATAGCAAGTTGTACCGCTGTCTGAGTGAAGGAATGGAATCCAAGTGGAGGTATCCGGGGAGTCAGTGGTCTGCGTTAGCAAGTTGTACCACTGCTATGTGAGAGGATACTGGAACAGGTGAAACTGTAAACAGGAGTCAGTGGTCTGCCACTAGCAAGTTGTACCACTGAATATATATGTGAGGAGGTGCACGGGGAGAGACTGCAACACAATATATACACGGGCACCTTGACTTTGATCCACAGTAATATGCACAATATAAATGTATAAATGACTGAACAACACTGCCAATATAGAAAGTCTCTTGAAGTAATCCAGCATGAGATAACACAGTCAATGATGGCAGTAGAGTCAGCAGATAGTACACTCCAGAGGAGAACCAACACAGTCCAGCAAGGTATGCAATACACAGCACAGTCAATGGGAAGTATGCATACCGTGGTTCAGGAGAAGGCAGTCAGACAGGAGTGCAGAGATACCTGAAGGGCAGGAGGCCAGCAGGATACAAGTCCCTGGATGGGTGAAGCGGGGGTCTAGCAGGTGCAGCGCACAGGTAGGTAGACCAGCAGGGAGCACAGGAAGGCGTGGAGAGCGGATCAGCAGTAGATGGATGAGTAGCGCTGAGAAGTAACAGCAGCGGGTCTCTGCGGGAACACGGAGGTAACCAATAGCAACCAGCAGGTGCAGTAACGATGGGACCCCGGAGCAGAGTTGAACTGGAACAGATGATCACGGAGAGTAGCGGGTAGCAATAGTGGCAGCAGACTCAAGGAAACACGGTAGAGTTGACAAGGACTGAAGACTGAAGCGCACAGAGGCAGCGGATAGGAATCAGCTAGCAGTCACGATGATGAAACACAGACGAGTTGCAGGTTGAAGACTGTAGTGCACGGAGGCAGCGGATAGGAATCAGCCAAACAGTCACGATGATGGAACACAGACGAGTTGCAGGTTGAAGCCTGTAGTGCACGGAGGCAGCGGATAGGAATCAGCTGGCAGTCACAATCATGAACAGGTGAGTGGATGTGGTTGAAGCCTGTAGTGCACGGAGGCAGCGGATAGGCATCAGCTAACAGTCCCAATGATAAATGGTAGAGTTGAAGTGATTAGAAGACTGTAGTGCACGGAGGCAGCGGATAGGAATCAGCTCACAGTCACGATGATATAGTAGATGGTAGAAGTGGTATGGGAACCACAGTAGCAGAAGTGGTTTGGAAACCACAGAGGTAGAAGTGGTTTGGAAACCACAGGAATCAGCAGGGCTGAATGAACAAGGAAACACAGGAACACCTTCAGAGACTCATGGGGAATGAGACTCCAAGATCAGGCAACGTGGTGTTGACCACAGGTGCTTAATATAGGGAGGTTGCCTGATCTGCCAATTAAGTTAAAGGAACATACACTGAAGGTTTGGAAAGGGCTGCGCATGCGCAGTCCCTCAGGATAGAGGACGTCCACGGTTCCTAATAGTCCGGGAAGAAGCACTCACAGTCCGGTGAGTGACAGGTTGTAGGTTGAGTTGATGCATTGAGAGCGAAGACTTCATCTTTGATTACTGGAAAGAGTGAATTGAGGGTGTATTGTGTAATGTAGTAGAGTGGGAGGAGTGTCTGGAATCTGGCATGAGGAAAAATCTTGTCGAATGGTGTTCACTTTGTCTTTGAAATAGGTGGCAATATCATGGGTTGTGAGGGAGGAAGGGGGGGGTGGGTGCAGGTGGACAGAGAAGTGGATTGAAGGTGCAAAGAGAAGACAAGGCGTTAAAGACTGAGAAGATATTAGAGATTTGAAGTATGTTTGGCAATTGAAAGGGCAATGCTATAAGAAGAAAGGATCAATTTACAGTGGAGGACATTGGGATAGAAATGAGATTTCCTCTAATGGCGCACTGCAGTGCAGAAGCAACTATTGCAGGTATTAAGTCTGTTTGGTGTGCCATTTCTGGGGTTTGGATCATTGGAGAATGTATTTGGTAGCTGGAGCTGCTGAAGTGAGTTTTTGTTGTATAAAGAGGCAGTCTGATTAGGGAAGGACAATGCAGACAGAGTAGGAAGTAGCTGGTTAGTAAAAATGTGGAGTGGTTTAAGAGTTTTTAAGTGTTGCTGTGTATATGGATTTGGTGCAGGGTGCAGGGCATGAAGTAAGGTGACACTGAAGGTAAGAAGGTTGTGGTCATAAAGTGGGAAAGTTATGATGGAGCAGTAGCGGGCAAAGACAAGGTCAAAGGAGTGTCCATCACAGTGGGTGGGAGATGAGGTCCACTGGGAGAGACTAAAGGAGGAAGTAAATGAAAGAAGTTTAGTGGCAGAGGAGACAATGCGATTATAAATAGGAATGTTTAAATCGTTTAGTATCAGAGTAGGCAGTTTAAAGGATAGGAAACAAGTGAGCCAGGCTGCAAAGTTGTCAAGAAATTGGGAAACTGACCTGGGGGCGATAAATGACAGTAACATGAAGGTGGAGAGGATAATATTGACAGATATAGCCTGATTAATTAGCGGACTTATCTTGTGCGGAAGTTGCGATGCGTATTTTAAGAACAAACGGGGAGATACGAAAGTAGCAATTCAACAAGGAACGGAAGTTGAAAGACATGCCCATCTTAAGTCATTTACGCAACGGTAAGTAAGATGAAACGGATCTTAAGCAGTCAATTCATATTAAGATGATCCGCTTCTTAAGATACGCTTCTTATTGAAAGATAAGACGGTGTTACTTAACGGCAAATGTGGGAGCTGTGAAGGGTTTGTTTGTATCCAAATGTATTGTGTAGAATTCTTGTAACCTAATCATTTGCATTAGCATTATATAATTATATTACCTTGAACAAATGATTTTAAAGTGTTAATGAGCTAAATCAACTAGAGATGCTCAGGCTCAGTTTTCTGAAAACCGAGCCCACCCAAACTTAGGGGACCCGAATAGTCTTGCGAGCAGGTTCATTACTTTCACACGTCCTTGGATCTGAATCGAGGCAAAACATGATCATTGCTTTGTCGGATCTCGCAGGGTTTGGATTCCATAAGTACCTCCCTCCCCAGGAGATCCAGCACCATTGCTCACACAGAAACAGTAGTAGCAGCGTTCTTGTCACTCTCCAGTCTCCAGTGACATTGCTCAGTGCCATTGCTCAGACAAAAACAGGGGTAGCCGTGTTCCTGTCACTCTCCCGTCTCCAGTGCCATTGCTCATACAGAAACAGGATGGGTAGCAGTGTTCTTGTAACTTGACAAAAATTTACTGGAAATGATTGGAAATTAATGTTATTGAGGTTAATAATAAGGTAGGCATAAAAAAAAAGCCAAATTATGTGATTTTAGCAAAAGAAAAAAGGGATTTTAGAAAAAAAAAATCGGGATCCAAAACTAGAGATGCTCACTGACCCCCGTGTTTTGGTTTTGGTTTTGGCTTTGGATCTGACACTTGCGTGTTTTGGTTTTGGTTTGCAATTTGTTAAAAAAATTAATTTTTGGCCTAAAATAACATAATTAAGTATTATTTTGTACATACATTATTATTATTTACCTCACTAACACTAATTTACAGTCATTTCCATTCAATTTTGACCACCTCCTAGGTCACAATATGATTTTCATATACTTTCAAAGAAAAATTGCTGCAGTTCTTGCCAGTGATAAGAAAAAGGCCATTGTCATGCCTGGGCATAAGACTAAAAATCCACGTCTTTAGTGTGGAATTATTTTTACACAAATCCTGACAACAGTTGTCTAGCCATTTGTAGCGTTTTTAAAGCCACACTCAGTAGAGGTATGGACCTTAACCATCTGGATCCTCATTTATGTTACGTCATTTTTCAGCGAGTTCTTGGAAAGCTGTTAGGAAAATTAGAAACTTAGGTTAAAAAAAATAACAACAAGCAGTCCAGCATCATCTGCCTCCCTTCTCTCATCTACATCCCAGCACCTGCAATCTACCCCCGCAACACCTTTATCATCAATATTCCCAGAACCAACAATTTACTGTTAAACAATCCGTTGCAAGAGGAAACAAGTAGCAAATCTGTCACCCAGTCGCAAAGCGGATCACAGACGACATAAGTATTATGCTAGTATTAGATCTGCGTCCAATGTCCATTATTAATGCAGCTGGTTTTAGACAGTTACTTGAGGTCTTCTGTCCCTATTACCAAATTCCATCACAACAACATTTTACTAGAAAAGCTATTCCTCACCTCTACCAGAAAGTTCATAAAAATTTAATTATTGGGCTACAAAATGCCATTCTACCCACTATACACTTAACCACAGATATGTGGGCAAGCGGAACTGGGCAAAATAAAGATTATATGACTGTGACAGCCCACTGGGTTGGTCATTTGCCTTCACCAGCAGGGACAGCAGCAGCATGTACCCAAGTACGTCACATTTTTCAGAAGTAGGCTACTTTGTGTATCAGCAGCTTCACTAAGAGGCATACAGCTGACAATCTGTTCCAAAAACTAAGGGATGTCATTGAAAGATGGCTAATCCTGCTTGGACTCTCCTGAGGATATGTCATTTCTGATTACAACCCCAATATTGTTCAAGCATTAAAGCGGGGTTGAATTCCATCACATTTCCTGTTTTGCACACACAATCAGCTTGGTGTTCCAGAACTTTTAAAAAATGACATGCAGGAGATGCTGTTTGTGTCTGTAAAAATTTAGGGGCAATTTCTGTTTTCTGCAACAGCATGTAGGAGAATGCAGCAGCTGCAAGAAGACAAGCATTTGAGGGGAATGTACTTTAGTCCAGCAAAGTAGTCACCTGTGAAGAGAGTGCAGGCACGGTTAGCTTGAGTCAAGTGATTGCCTTAATAATACATTTTCACAAGGAGCTACAGAAATTTAACGTGTGAAATAAAACAAAGTAAATGTGCTAACTATATTTTAATTTGTTGATTAAATACTTAATTTGCTTCGCAAGGATCCAAGAGCTATCAACATCTTGTTTGGACGTCTTCTCCTTCAGTTTCTCTGGCAACTGCTTGTTGTACAAAAAATTGCTTTCCCAAGACACCCAGGGGTAAATGTGTTAATGTCCGGATTCTTCAACTCCGGCGTGTTCAGCGCCTTCGGCGATTAAATTTAAAGCGGCGCTGCCATGTAAAGGGAAGTTTCCCTTTACAAGGCAGCGCCGCCTTAAATTTAATCGCCGAAGACGCTGAACATGCCTGAGTTGAAGAATCCGGACATTAATACATTTACCCCCCAGTGTTGATGCAGATGATTCAGCACAACATTTTGATATTTGCTCTGCTGTAAAAGAATTGCCCAAAAATCATGACAGCTCTGCCCTAAAATGAACTACTAATTCCATTTTGGAAAGCCATTATCGGCAATTACATCATAGTACACATACTTCTATGATGGTGGGATGAATTAGTATTGTTTGAGGAAGATTAGCACTGAACCCTGCCACCTCTCTTGTTTCTGAGTGAGCTATGGTACAATAAAATGTAACTGCAGATTTAGACCAAGACTGTCAGCCCTATTATTTCTATTTCAGCAATTACAATTAGCAATGGAGCAATGCAGCTCTTCTCTTTGGGTGTTACCTATATAACGCATTACAATTTACCTGCAAATTCTATAGACAAGCCTGCTTGTCTTCCTCGTCATCAATGATTCTTATCAATTGAGCACTCGTCTTTGGGTGTATATTAAACCCAAACCTTATTAGTGCAAATTAGGAAAAATACAGTTCAATCCCTGCTAGGCCTTCCATCATCCTTTGCATGTTAATAGTAGGATTGGTTGGAGTTATGGGCAAGGTCACACTTTTTTTTTGTCAAATCCTACAAACCAGCCCAGATGTCAAACTGTTGTGGTCTGCCACCTGCATCATCTCCGCTTGTGTTTGGAAAGTGCAAATTGGTGCCAGAACCTCACGTGCCAGAACTGCTGCCGCTGGTGCCACCCTGCTGCCACTGGTGCAGGACTTACACAATCAACCGCATCCTCATCAGTGCCCTCGTCGGCTACCCAAATGTCCCCCTCATCCTCTTCTAATTCCAAAGTGTTATCCTCACTTAGTGTATCACCGGCTATACTCGGGCTGTTCAGGCACACATCAGCAGAACTGCTGAAAGGGTCCTTCTTTATGGGTACATTATCAGAATGCTCACGATTAGACATACCACTGGTGGATGGACTCTCCACAGGGATTGGTGTCATTTCTGATTCTGAGCATACATTATCCTATAATGCCTTACTATTTTCTTGCAGCTCGGCTTTGACGCGTAACAGTAGTTGTGCACCACTTTTACACTCCAAATGACTTGGTCTTGCTTGGTCACGAGTAACCGTACAAGAAGAAGGCTCTGTAACAATTTTGGATCTGCTACTAGTAGAGAAAGGCGAAGGCCTCATTCTTTCTTTGCCACTGTGTGTGTTGTTGGCAAAAAATTTTTTATCGGCACTTAACTTTTCCTCAGTTACACTTCTTTTTCGCTTCAACACGGTAAATTATTTTTTGGTGTGTGTTTTTTTCCCTGATTTAAAAAGACTATGTACTTTTACATCGGCTTTACCAAGTGACGTATTGGGAACACTACCATCAGGACTGGTGCCAGAGCCTGCTTGCTGATTCTGCTCATATGTGGACTGCTTTGAATCCATTTCAATGAGCCCAAACCACTTGTAGTGCAAAAAATTGTATAGATACTGCTGATAAATATCACTTTTGACAGCCAGAAAAATTTATGTTTCACACTGGGGAATATGGGACACCCCAAAGCACTTGTAGTGCTAAAAATTGAAAAATAAGCCTCCTCTAACCTCCTCTCTTCCTGCTCTAACAATTGCTAATAGAATTGAATAGATTATAAATGAAAGAATAATACAAAGAATAAGGTGTACAATTATTGCTCTGTCCCTGCTATAATACAGCCTGTGACCTAATCCTGCTCTCTCCCTCTGTCAAATGGCGATGGATTGCTGTGGAGGTGGGTATTTATGCTTTTCAAATCTCGCGAGAACCGAGCTCAGAAATACAAATACGTCACGATGACGTTTTGCCTCGATTTCGATTCCGAACGGGCGGGAGAGTACTGAGCCTGCTCGGTTCGGTACTTGGATAGGCAAAGTTTGGGTGGGTTCGGATCTCGGGGAACCGAGCTCGCCCATCTCTATCCAAAACCAAAACACGTGAGGGCCGGTTTTGCCAAAACCAAAACACGGAGTTAATCCAGATCCAAATCACGGGGGTCAGTGAACATCTCTAAAATCAACACACATTCTTATTCACCTACATGAAACATCATGCAATGTGTTTGATTTGATCTGAGAATGTGGATGCATTTGCATTTCATAATAATTCACTAGCATAAATAAACATGCATATTAAAATAAATATTAGTGTATAAAAATTTATATCATTAACGTTACAAAATACGTGGCATACTCTTATTAGAAAAAAAGGAACCTTGTGAGACTTCAATCTGGAGTGAGAGTGGAAGGGAGAATGTGCCATAGGTGGGTACAATACAGGAGCAGTTAGAGAGGTAGGAATTGACCCCGGAGAGAACTGTGTCTAGATGGACAATGGAGTGAGAGATGTGTAGGAGAACAGGGTGTTCAACAGTGTCCAAAGCAGCAGAGAGTTATGGGAAATTGAGTATTGCGAAATTAAAATATTAATATTTTTTTATAAACACATTTTCAGTAATCAAATTAAACAGTTTAAAAACAAACTGTAAATACAAACTCCTTTTTAAAAAAAAAAACAAAACAAAAAGATCAAATAGAAACACATACATGTTGGTTTTATCCCATGGTTAGAGGTTTTGCAAGGCAGGTCATGGTGGAACCTATAATGGCTGTCTTCTTTCTCTGTTTAAAATATTAGAGAAAAAGAGATCAACCTTAGGCCATTTTGAAATAAAATATTACTTGACTGTGTACTTTGTAGATTTTACAGCTTGAAAGTACAGATGTGTACAATTTCTGATGTCTTAACTGTAACACAGGTCCCCCAATAACCTAAAAGGAATAACATTGTTAACTATTAGATACTTACATGCTTACAAAGGCAACTTCTTCATGTCCTGCTCCTCCTCCTCCATGAAATGATCCTTGTCGCACCCTCTTGGTGCTCCAGCTGTCAGCTGGGTCATAAGGTCTGTTGGAATAAATTAAACACATTTAGCTACCCAGAGTCATATGCCCGATCTCACTCCTGACGTGTGATGTAAAGATCTTGGCTAAACTGCTGGCACTGAGGCTAAATAACGTGGTGTTGGAATTGATTCACCCGGATCAGACTGGGTTCATGCTGGGCAAGTCCTCATCTATTTACCTTAGGAGGTTATATACCCTCCTACAGGTGCGGTCGCCTCCTGAGGAGAGCGAAGTGGTGGTATCCCTCGACGCGGCTAAGGCGTTCGACTCGGTGGAGTGGCCGTACCTGTGGGAGGTGTTATCCCGTTTCGGGGTGGGTTCCAATTTCATAAAATGGGTTAAGTTACTTTATTCACATCCTGTAGCTCGGGTATGTGTAAACGGCCACCTCTCCCAGCCATTTCAATTGGAAAGGGGCACAAGACAGGGATGCCCATTATCTCCTGCTTTGTTCGCACTAGCAATAGAACCACTGGCCTGCCTTATTCGTAACAATAAAGATATTAAGGGACTTCAATCAGAGCATAGGGAAGATAAGGTGGCGTTATACGCTGATGATATGCTGCTGTTCCTTGCTGACCATAAAGAGTCTCTGGGTACTCTCCTGAGGGTGGTTGATTGTTTTGGGGTATGAGCAGGCATGCATTGCCAAAATTTGAGCAGGCATGCATTGCCAAAATTTGAGAATGCATTGCCAAAATTTGAGAATATGTGGTACAGGTGGGTGGAGTCTCCATTTTATTTTGTATCCTCGAGTCCTGATGTCCCGAATACATGAGGGTCTGGTTCCCCTGGATTACATAATAACAATAATAAAGTCCATAACAAAAAGCAGAGCCCCGCCTCTGCAGAGTACGTATGCAAGAGTATTTACAATGTATATTCCTAATTAAGTATTGTACAAATGTTATCATTATGCGATACTGGTGTCTTACAATTTAACCAATATTTTATATTTAATATTGACATATTTGCGACTGTATTTTCTTTCTTCTGTATTTGTTTATTTTTTGTTTTGTTGTTGGTATGACTATGTATGTACCTTGAAAATTTCCAATAAAAATACTGGATTTAAAAAAAACAAAAACACATTTAGCTATTTACTAAAATGGTGTCTGTTTCTCACTTATCCTCAAAATGAAATAAATTATCTTTCATAAGATATCTCCATTAGAACACATTGACAAATCAGTGATTTAAAATCAATAAACAGACACAACACTTAATGTAATGACCTGGGCAGAAAAGAACATTCACATAGTGAGTTAGATATATGATTAACACAGACTATGGTTGATTAATGTTTATTTTTCAGGTGAGGCAGGCATGTCCTAGCTAAGGTCTGGTAGTATATCAATGAAAGTCTTTAGTTTGGTTTTTTTTCAGCTAAGCTCTAACAGTCAACCTTCAACATTATTTTTATAAGTGCTATGGCTAGAAAACTTGCATCTGATAATCTCAGCAGGGGTAGGCAGCCCTTACAGCCCGATTACAAAAGAATTGTCGATTTCAAAGGTAAACATTTTTTTCAGTCAAAGCTGTCTAGTGCATGCATTTGTTTATGTTTAGAAAACTGAAACACGCCTTTACTTTCATTACCAAAAAACAATTGTATTTTTTGACAAACATATAACATGTGGAAGTGCCAAAATACATAAGAATCATCTTAATAGAAATTAGATTGAAAAACTTCAGAACACCCCCCCCCCCCAAAACAAAACAAATACTGAGCTGAAAATTATAATACAAAAACACACGTTAAAATGCAAGTTACATATGAAAATCGAGATGCACTGTTATTGTGGAACATAAAATATCTTACAAACACAAACTTTTAAAGTGTCTATAAAAGAGTAAGAGAAAAAATAACTCTAAAAGTGCACTATACAAATCCACACCAGTAAACTCAACTATAGACTCCTAACCAACTTCAAGTGTGCATGAAGCACTTTTATAGTAGATTGTAATGAGACAAGTATTTGCAGGTGTATGGCCCACTGTGGTATCAGATGACGAGATCTGATGCTGGGTCTATGCAACACTGTTTACGGATATCTGTTGTTTAATTTTATACTGATTAAAATAGGTTTGCGTTTATTTCTGATTGTGATTTTTTCTGAGATGCATTTGCATAGACATTCTTATTTTAATTGTTTTTTTTTTAAATATGATCCTTCATGTCAGTAATTAAGAAGGTGTGTCCAATTGTTCATTTAATTATGCTCATTAACACTTTAGGTTGCCACTAGTGCCTGTGTTGTGTTGTTTGTTAGTTTCAATCTGAAGTATGCCTTATTGGTTAGACAAACCAGCTGCCAACAGTAGGGTCATGAATATGAATCCAAAGTCATGGACGTATCTATAAACCCACAGAAACATGGAGATATACAATGTGTAGAGTATTGTATCGCGCATGTATATTGATGATTGCAAATTGTTATCTCTTGAATTCGCATTCACATTTACTTACAATTAAAAATTTCAGATGACACATTTTTCATGTTGGAGAACAAGAGAATGTGTGTGTAATTCTTTATTGTTTATCCTTAAACCTTCATGTTGGCAGTAGTGCCTGTGTTGTATTGTATCTTTTTTAGGAACACTATTAACTTGGTTTACGGTTTATGTACTCATATGTTATTTTACCTAATAGGACTTTCAAACATGGTGCTTGTCTTTCAAGTCCATATAATGCATGTACTGCTTGATCTGCACGTTGTCTTAGTGGTTAGACAATCCGCTTTTCATCAGTAATCATGAGTTTGATTCCTGACCCATTTTGTGAAATATGCCTATATTGCACGTTGAAATTTGTGTGGGACAAGCAGCTGTTCAAAACAAAGTGAAGCCAAATAAATAGAAAATATCCACAGATAAAAGAAACAACACCTAAAAAAAGTCAGAAGGCAAAAAATGACAAACAATTTAAAGCCCAACAATTATTATATTATACATCAATGATTTTACATTGCAAATTATTAAAACAGTGCATCTACCATGCATTCAGAGCTAAAATATTTAATTGAGTAATAATTTACATTAATAAAAATTAAAGAAAAAAAATTGTTATGAGAGAAGAGTATGCAGGTGTATGTTGTGCATATATTGTGCATTTTTTTGATTATGGGTTTTTAAAACAAACCTTGTTTTTACAACAGTTTAGTGTGGTGGTTTATTTGGCACTGCTGGTGTGTGCAATTGTTAATTTTTAAGAGTAACACATTAGCTTGCCAGTAGCACTTGCCTTGCATGCAATTGTGTATTGTTGAGCTTTTTGTTCTAGTCTATATCATGCACATATTGTTTCCATCTGCACATTGGCTTAGTGGTTAGACAATCCACCTTCCAACAGTGGGGTCATCAGTTTGAATCCTGAGTCATGGCCTTATCTCTGTGGAGTTTAAATATCCTCCCCATGTTTGTGTGGGTTTCCTATGTGTCCTTTATGGAAGAGTACGCATGGTTTATGTTCGCAAATGTTATCTTTATAGTTTTAACAAATTAAGCTGTTATGCCTTTCATTTATACTAGTGTATTATTAACCATGTTTAAAAAATATCAAATAAGGTATAGGATAACTATGAGATATTACACGTCAACTGCTTCACATTGCAATTTATTACAACTGTTCATCTACCATCTATCTATTTTTTGAAAAATAGTACATTGTTTAATGTATGACATAATAATATAATTTTCATATAAATTTAAGAAAAAAAATTCAGAGTGAAGATGTTAAGATGTATGTTGTGCATACTAAGTTATAAGTGTTTTAAATGAACAATGCTTTTTTTACTCTTTAGTGTTGTAATTCAGCGCTGCTGCTATAGCTTTTTAGGACTTAAATATGACCCCAAGCTTCCTTAAGTGTTAAGCAATAAGTTAAGAAAAACGTTAAGCATTTCTTCTTATCTATCCGATGGATCCGTAGGTAAACGCCTACCCTTCTTAAGTCAGTAGGATTTCCGCCCAATCTCTGCCCATTACCCTCCCTTTCCCAACCCTTGTGGAGGGGGAAACTTCTTAAGTTCAGTTAAGCAGGAGTTTCATCTTAACTTAAGAAATTCTTAACTTACCCAATGGATTTTCCTTCTTATCTCCATTTTCTGGGCATGCGCAGAGTCGATTTTTGCAAGATCTGAAAAAAAACAGCAGATAAAATCGCTAATGAATCAGGCCCATAATGTGGACTCGAAGGAAGAGAATGAGAGGTAGGGTTCAGAGGGTAGGACTTGGAGAAAGTAGAATGCCTACTCCACCACCTTGAGCTGCAGGAGATGTAGTGACAGAGGAGGTGAGACAATTTTCTGCAAAGGAGGTTTAGGGTTTTTGAAATTAATAGATCATGAATGAATACAAGTTTGTTACAAATAGATCTGGCATTTCATAGTGCACAGGAGAAAGGAAGAGAGGGTAGTGGAGATATGTGGATAAGGTTGGTGGGATTGAAAGTATGAAGTGGATGGAAAGCTTTGGGTTGGAGCAAGGTGCATGAGTAGTTAATTGGGATTGTATATACTGTACCCAGAGTTAGGTGAAATGTCACCAGCAGCCACTAGAAGGAACAGTGTGATAAAGAGGAAGTGCAAGGAGGTTTTGTGTGTGTGAGCTTTATTTCTGTTTATGTAGGCTGGTGAGTGTAGTGGGTGCAGGAAACAAAAGAGTCCATGAGCACAGACTACCGAGGAGGGAAGTAGCGAAGGGGAAATAATAACAGGGGAGGGAGAAATAGGATGATGGAGAGAGAAGAGGAGTTTGGAGAGAAGTGTGGTGAAACTGAATAGGAGAAAGAGAGAGTATAAATTGAATAGGTGCATGATGGAGAGATTTGAGAGATGTGGATGAATGTGTATTAGCTAGGGTATGTAATAAGACAGTGCGAAGGAACAATTGGTCCAAATTGTGTAGGGCAATGGAGGATGTGAAGAATACTTTACTGCCACCTGGCAGGGGTTAATAGAGTAGGCAGTTGTTGTAGCTCTAACACGATGAAGTCCAGGATGCTGACAGTTGGGTGCAGAGGGTCCAGCAGCCAAACAGAGATGGCAACAGCAATCACAATTAAGCTCAATGGGCAGATGAACAGATGTAGAAACAGCAATGACTGTTGAGCTCTCTGAGTGCCACAGCTGAACAGAGATTGCGGTCCAGAAGATCCCAAAACAGCCATGTTCCTGGTGTGAAGTCGATCCTCCTACTATGATGTTTTCCAACAGTTTTCAGAAATATCTAAAGCTTTATATTTGTGAGAATAAGGAAAAGTGGAAGCCTGGGTAAAAAGCAGAGCCAATGTGTATCGTATGAGCCAGGTCCACGCCAGAAATATTTACAACCACATATGCGTACACAGAACCAATAAGCGCAACAAAAGTTTGTAGACATTTGTTATCATAACAAAAAAAGCACCTTTTATTAAGCTTTTTATAATACAAGAGATATAATCCTCATTGAATGAGGGTAACAAAACTTTTCCCAAGTATACACAAACAACTTCCCAAAACATATGCACAATCAATGAAGAAAACTAACAATAGCGCTGTGAGGCAGCAATGCTAACCATTGTGCGATCTGATATAAAATTTCAAATGTTCCTACATAATGCATACAAAACCTGTTTAAAAGTAATTATATTTCTGTCTAAACACAGCTTCATCCAGTTGCTTAATGGAAGAATATGTCCCCTGACTTCTGTATCATACAAAGCAGTTGTGAATAGTTTGTTGAGCAGTCGCACACAAAAATCCATTGAACTATTACTGTCTCTTAAATCTATATCCTACAAAGGAATTAGTGGAAATATGTCTTATCAAGTTCCGTACAGAATGTACCACAGTTGTTGTCCTAGTCTATCAATAGTAAGCTTTCTGGGAAAGTAAGCCTATAAAGTAGAATATCTCCACTGGCAAATAAAAAGAAACAAGAGCCCTATCGCTGGTAAACTGGTGCATATGGGAGCCCTAAAGAAACAATACAGAGTTCAGCTCTTCCAAGTACATAGGCGCAGGTATTTCACTGACTTGTAGCTAATGCAAACTATATGTTTATACACTTAACGGCTGTTTTATATATGCAGTCAGGCACGACTGAAGCCATTGTATTATATCAGGTTTCTCTTAACCTGTTTTGACTACACTTTTATTTTTAAACGCTAAGCATAAATGATTTTCTGTGCATGTCTTAGCTTGTAGTTGACCTCACACAGCTGTGATGCACAATCTGTGAAGGCCAGACCTTTCTACAGAGAAATGGCAGCGTGAGAACATAGGGTAGACCTGCTGACAGAACTGCTCCACCCCTCCTCTTTCTCTGTCTGCTCTGCGACAGCATATCATCCCTCCCAGAATCTACAGATTAACAGCAGTAAGAACCTCTCAGCTGTTATGCTACAGGTAGGTGATCAGCACTTGGATGGTTAATTATACATAAGACTGTGCACTTAAGGAAATTGTCTGCTTAGGGTGTGGCTGATTTCAAATGCAGGCAACACATTTTGTCTGCCTTCTCAATAATTTGTCGGATTTGTAAAGCATTGCTAACTGATATTAAGGATGGGGATTAATGTAGTCATGTAAAAGAGGACAAGGGTGCATTTCAAAAATATATCTATGATGCTTTTCAATGATGAATGGCACCAACCTACATCTAACTGTCCATTAGCGTGCAAACCTGTTCAGTCTGCTTCACTATTGACTGAAGATTTAATTGCACAAAATATGTTGTTATAAGCAATGTTTTCTACAATATTATCATAGTTCACATGATAGTGCAAACATTTTAGATGATAAGAGAGGGAGCTGTCACGGATAAATTATACCCACTGGATACGATGGTCTATTCAGACATTGGAATCACGCCATGGCTCATAAGAATCTGAGCTCCCTAGAGTGTAAGTAGTAATCCACATCTGCATTACGGTTTGGGCCAATATACTAACAATGCTCCAATTGTGGTGATAAATAGAAATTTTTTTTTATCATTGTTTATAAATAAATTACTTACCGTCTGCTTTTCTGGAAAAAATATTACTAAGGCATCTGAGTAATGTACCACTTCACAGGGATAGTCTCTACCATTGAATACACAATGCAACCTGAAGCCTAGTTATGGTTAAGTATGGTTAAACAATTAAAAACATCTAAGTAAAGTATAAAAACATATATAATTTGAATTAAATATTTTTAAATATTAATGCATTTAAAAATGTTTTATTCCAAGAACAAGTAACCCCGCAATACTCAATTAGTTAAATAGGCTTCCACATGTCATCACAAAGGCTGGCAAAACCTGACAGGGTTGTCATAACATTGCTATTAATTGTGAAAACTCCAGTTTACTATAGCAATATGTCCTTTTCATAAATAGTCATTTGTCCTTCAGCACATAAAACAATCACTACAGATCTAATTAATTTATTTAATACTTTTGATACTGACCTATAATTCAAAGGCTCCAAAATTCCCTCAAATGTGTACGTTATTGCAAGACAATTGCAATAATTATATTTATTTATTTTTACATCTACCTTCTTCATTCACAGAACTTCTAGATGCCTTACACTGGAGTGTTTATATATTTGTTTGAGCTGCTTAATGTTTGCATATTCCCACTTAAGAAGTAATCATAATCAAACTACATCAACACGTGAATATCACAGTAAATAAAGTATATACCTTTTTATGCATTTATTAATACATGCAAAATAATTTAATTGGTTTTCTGCTAAATTAGTGAAAACTGCACCTTTGATGGAGAGTCACAAGTAGGTCTCTAAGATACTTGACCAGTAAACAAACCCACCCTTTCTCTCCCAAGACAAGCCAATAAGAGATTGGCTCATGGTGTGTATAGGGCACCTTGGCTAGGTGGCATGAAAGACAAAAGCTAGAAAAACATAAGATGACAATAGAATAATGAAAAAGACATAAAGAGCAAGAAGAAATAAAGAAGATTTAGCGGGTGTTTTATTTCCTTAACATTTGTTCTGTAATTATAAGCCCCTTACCCATTACACGGGGCCCTATGGCATTGTTGCCTGTTTATAAGGAGGTCCCATTCATTACACTAACAACTATTTAACAAGAATGGCAAGTTAAATGTATTAAGGTCAATGGAGTGCAAATTAAGGGTGTGCACCGGCCACTTTTAGTGTTTTGGGTTTTGGGTTCTGATTAGCTTGAGGTTTTGGGTTCTGATCTGTTTTGCCAAAACACCCGACGAAAGGTTTTGGTTCTGATTTAGGGTTTTGGGTTCTGATTTATTTTTAAAAAAGCAAAAAAAGTGCTAAAATCCAGTTTTTGGTTTTTTTTTCACTCCTACGCTATTATTAACCTCAATAACATTCAATAACAATCATTTCCACTAATTTCCAGTCTATTCTGAACACCTCACAATATTGTTTTTAGGCCAAAAGGTTGCACCGAGGTAGCTGGATGTCTAAGCTAAGCGACACAAGTGGGCGACACAAACACGTGGCCCATCTAGGAGTGGCACTGCAGTAGCAGACTGGATGGCAGTTTGAAAAGCTAGGCCCCAAAGAGCACATAATGGCAAAAAAAGAGGTGCAGATGGAATTGTCCTTGGGCCCTCCCACCCACCCTTATATTGGGGAAATAGGACATGCGCACTTTAACAAACCAATCATTTCAGCGACAGGGCCTGCAAAACTGTGGCTGAAATGATTGGTTCGTTTGGATCCCCCCGTTGCAACAATAAGCCACATTGTTAGGAGCCTTGTATGCTACAGAACGCTTTTAACATCCTTAACATGTTAACATAACAAGATTATTTAGAGAAAGTATTTAGGATTATTTAAAGAACAGATAATACTATTTTATTTACCATACAATTTCTTCTAAACATTAGTATACATTTTGTAAAGAAAGAAAATAAAATTATTTTTGCACCGTATCTCCATTTAATTTACCAGTTTTTAACACCCTCAAAATCTTGACATACTTAAAGAAGCACTCAATAATGTGCACAACTGCTGACATATAAAAAGAAAACATTCCTTTTTATGGCAAGTAATAAACAAGTATTTTCCGTAGCTATCTAGGTAATGATTGTTCCTTTTAATTACATACATTTGTGATTTAAGTATAGTGAGGGGACATAGTACTAATCATTCAACACGGACAAGGACCACTGCACCACAGTCTCGGAAAAATAAGACTTTCTGAAACTGAACTTATACTGATGTTTCTCTTTTCGGTTAATACAGTAGCAAGAACATTGACTAACAAAAAGGAAAAAGCTACAGCTTTTAATAATTGCCAATTTCGAAAGGCTGAGTGGAGTGCTGACAAGTCTGAGCAGACCTCCAGCCAATAGTCTCAGTACAAGAAAGTGACTAGATTTATGATCTCATTATAATTCATTAAAGAGTAGTGAGAGGATGGATGCCTGCTTTAATTAGTTTTATTACTGCAGGAAAATTTTATATTATATGATATTATATGATATTGCAAGTTAACACAAATGTAGATAGAGGAAATGCAATTGGTGTTGATTGTATATAACAAAGACTGAGCCCTGGAAGATATGCTGTATAAACACTGAAACAGCTGCAGCTGAAAGCTCGTCTTAAACACTAGTTACTCCGTATGACCATAAGTCCAAAATGCACAAATGCCAGATTTCCAAGAGTCTATATGTCCGGATAAGGGTTGAAATATACCAAGATCATAAAACCTGAATAAACAGTAGCCCAAATACAAAGACACGCTGTATAGAGTCCAATAGCGAAAACCGCTGTGTGTGGTCAGAGTGAAAAGTGACCTAATACACAGAAGTGGTGGTTGCCAAACAACGCTACCCGAAAACAGCAGGATTGACTGACCTATTTCCGGAGTGTATTTCCAGAGTAACCATTGTCCGGTGTTCAGGTCTCCACATGCTGTGGTACAGTTGTCCTGGGTCCTGTGGTGTAATGAGGAGTAACTCCCAGCCGGCCGCCCTTCCTCTCTATGCAGATGTGTATCTGCATCTCCCGATGTTGCCATGGGCAATGAGCATGCGCAGAGGCACAAATTCGTGTGCTACTTGTATACACTGACTTGTTGGAAACGGGGAATAATAGAGATCCGACAGCGGGATGATGACGCTTTGCCTCGTTCTGAGTTTTGCATCGAGCCGGAATCCCCTAACAGTGCTCGGATCGGGCTCGGATCGGCACTGTTCGGGGGTGTTCGGATTAGGGCAATCTGAGCCCGCTCATCCCTAGTGCAAATACAACCTAACTTGTTTGAATTTAACATGTGGTTACACTAAACGGAAATCAAAATGCCAGTGGAAAGCCCGGCCTTACTATACCATTAAATATCTGTACATATCTCCCAACATTCCCAGTTCAACCATTTCTACAAGTTAAGCTATGGACCTGTTCCACCTAAAACTGTTCACAATCCCCTTGATCACGCCAAAAAATTGTTTACATAAATTCTGGTTGCCCAAAGTAAAATATGGCTGCTGGAATTAGGATTCCACGATCTGTTGTGATATTCTTTTCTGAAACAAAAAAGCTATAAGATTTATTTAATGTACTTACAAAATGAATACAAATCTGAGTGTTTTGTGAAACAGAAACTGTTGTGAAGATATACAGTGCTTGTGTGGATCAATAATTCACTTCACCTTTCTATTAACTAGGTTTTCATGTTACATTAGTTAAAGATAATAGTAACTGAAGACTGCAATGTATTCCATGGTGTTCAAAAAAAGCTTCTGTTATTCATTTAGTCCTATTCCTCTTATTTTACTCCTTTGCTTTTCTCTGTTCTTAGATCATATGCAACTGCTACTGTTGCGCTACTGTTGCCTGTGTAAAGATTAGCAAGTAATAGTGGCAGATAAAGATGAGCAGCAGCTGACAAGATTTGGAACTCTTCCCTTTTCCTCATCACATCTCCCCCTCTCAAATCCACCCCTACCCCCTTCAATTCCTCAATCGCATGTACTAACAATCAGCTATCATTTACCTTTCCTTCCTGTGCCACCATGGCGTTACATCCTAATGCCAGACTAGATTGAATTTTCTCCACCGTCCTCATTAATCTGATATACACTGCACCATATAAAAGACACTGTTATGTCACATTGAATATGTTTTTGCATCCCCTCTTTTTACCCTTCTTTCTGTGCCCCTATGCTTCCCATAAATCTACAAAAACTCAATAAAATTTTGTTCAAAAAAATAAAATATGGGCAGCATCATAACACAAGACAGGATAAAACAAAAAACTTTGTATGTTGTTCCAGTGAAACAATTGAATGCTATATTTGGATTTACACACATTTTTAAAAGTGTATTTTTGTACACCCCCTGCTCTTCCAAGTTCATCAGCGTGCCTAGAGATGAGAGGGGATGTTAAATTTCACAGTTAGGTTATGTTAGTGTCACTACTTCTCAAATATCTGAGTCATGTTTTCTCTTCAGGGTTATAGACTTTGGCAAGGTCTTAAAAAACCCCAACCCAACTCACAATAAATGACCAATGATGACACACACACCAGGTAAAAAGTGAAAAGCCACTTTGCACATTTATTAAATGGCCATGTAACCGAAAGGTGACAAGACAATAATGCAATTTCAAATTGACAAACAGTAGCACAATAATATTTCATTTAGTAATGGCATTTGGTAATAACATTCAGTAGCAGAATCTACTTTACATTGGTGACAATAAAAGAATCAGCAATGACAATGATTGCAATGGCATGTAACAGCAATGACAGTCATGAAGAAACTTCACATGAGGCTGGTAGCAATACCATGTTAAATGTATCACTCTTTGCATATAATCAACACACTTGATTTAGACAGTGGCCTGTTCTGGAGACCTGGTGGACTTTTAAAATACAGATTAAAGGCTTGGATGGGTCCCCAGTGGTTCTCCTCAATAAACCGTAATGTAAAAGCAATACTAAAACACAGGTATCTGGATCAAGTGGCTCTCTCTGTACTGGGCCTGTTTTCCCTGTAGACCTCTGGACTTGACCCGGACTCAGCCTCTAAAAGCTTACTTTTTTACCCTCCATAGCTGGATGAGGGGGTTTAGCAGCAATTATTCTCTCCATCGGCTGTGCTTAATAAGGCTGAGGTCCCGACAATGGCCGTACCTTCCTTTTCTCTTTCCTTGCCCCTCCTCTTTTTCTGGCGCAAATTTCTTTGCAACTTGCGGGCTTTGACATCACTTCTCTTTCCTCTGCTTCTTGGGCAAGCTGGGATGTGTAGTTTCCTGTGCCAGCAAAGGCACTGGACTGCCCCTAGCCAGAGTCACCTCCTCTCCTGTCCCTATTCTGCTGAGAAACAGCCTTCCAGGGCAGGTTAGCGCTGGGTACATGGCTTACATTTATAATAATTTTCCTTTAAGTGTGGTGTAGGAGATGCAATAGTTCTTTAACTACTCTTTACATTTTAGGGTGTGGCTAGGTCTCAGCAGACCTGCCCAGAAGAGATTACTATAACTAACCTGACCAATTATTAATTATTGGAGATAAATATGGCAAACCATATCATATAAGGTATTATATACCATATTTGCCTACTCTACCGGAATGACCAGGAGACTCCCAAATTTCTGGGACGTGGCTTAGTGATGTGATGCAAGCGGCATCATGGCCCTGGCCCCTGCTGTTATAAGCCAAAAATGTTGATGTCTGTTAAGGGGGCGGGACCAGTGACACAATTCTTCAAGGCCCACCCCAGACTCCCACCTTTCCCCTGCACCTCCCGGAAAACAAATTTCCAAGGTTAGCAAGTATCATACATACCTAGACTAATGCAAGCAAACAAAGAAACAAATAAACCCACATTTTAAGAGATCCCAACATAATAATAGTGGGCCTGATTCATTAAGGAAAGTTAAGCAAAAGTAAGTAAAACCATGTTGCATTGGAGGGGGAGGTAAATTTAAAATGTGATGCCAGATTTATATTTGGGGTAGGGCATGTCCTAGATCAAATTTCAGTGTACAAATAAGCTATCAAGTATTTGTGTGCTACATGACAAAATAGACAGTATTTTCTTTATGTGCAAAATACATAGTAACAAGGTAACATAGTTGATGAGGTTGAAAAAAGACACCAGTCCATCCAGTTCAACCTATTTTGGGTCTCCTACGATCCTTCACTTATATTTGTAAACAACCGCCAATCTGTTTCAATTGTGAAAATACCCCCAGACCGAATATTGCAGTCCTACTTTTACCCTATATCCACTACTATCCTTCATTTTAATTAACGGTTGTATCCCTGGATACATTTTTCCTTTCTTAAACATTGAATCTACCATCACAACCTTCCCTGGCAGTGAATTCCATATTTTGACTGCCCCCACTGTAAAGAACCCCTTCTTTTGCTGATTGTGAAATTTTCTCTCCTCTAACCTTAGGGGGTGACCGCTTGTCCTGTGTATAGTCCTTGGAGTAAAAAGTTCCCATGAAAGTTCTCTGTATTGACCCTTTATGTATTTGTACATAGTAATCATATCTCCTCTTAGACACCTCTTTTCTAAAGTAAACATGCCTCAACTGGCTAACCTTTCCTCATAACTTAATGACTTCATACCCTTCTGAACCCTTACTAGTTCCAAATTATCTTTTTTATAGAGTGGTGCCCAGAACTGTACTGCATATTCAAGATGAGGTCTTTCCAACGATTTATACAGTGGCAAAATTACACTTTCTTCCCTTGCATCTATGCCCCTTTTTATGCATGCTAATACTTTATTTGCCCTTGCAGCTGCTGCTTGACATTGAGCACTATTGCTAAGTCTACTGTCAACAAGCACTTTTCCATTATAGAGTCTCCTAAATTAATTCCATTTAATTTATAGATTGCGTTCTTGTTTTTAATCCCTAAATGCATAACCTTACATGTATCTATGTTAAACCTCATATTCCATTTGGCAGCTCAATCCTCCAGTTTATTTAAGTCCCTCTGTAGAGAAGCTACATCATGCTCTGATTTTATTACCTTACAGAGTTTAGTGTCATCTGCAAAAATAGAAACTTTACTCTCTAAACCATCACCAAGATCATTAATAAATATATTAAAAAGGAGTGACCCCAGCACGGAACAAATTTGCACCACTTGAATTGCAACTTGATTTTGTCCAGACAACATTGCAACTTGGTTTTGTCCAGACAACTTTCTCAATTTATTGCTTAACTTTCCTTAATGAATCATGACCAGTGAGAGTACATGAACATCAATGATGTACAGTAGAGTTGGATGATGGCCTAATAATATGACAGAGATCAGGTAAAGGGGAGGCAATCACAAACATTGTCACAGTGCCTACACAAAGATCAACTAAACCTATATCTAGTCAATAAAACACAAGTAAACAACATTTTAGAGCTTAGATTACCTGTAATGGAACACATATTTGTTTTTATTTTGTTTAAAATTGAATTGGACAAAAGATAGATGTGTGACATTTGTCACTTTATCAGAAATTTTAATTTTATTGCCAATATATATGCTGCTGTGTCAAAGTAAACAAGCTTCTGTTGCGACAATATATATTTTCAAACAAGCCAGAGGGACCCTTTTTTATTATCTGAATGAGGTAATATATCATCATCATCTATTTATATAGTGCTACTAATTCCACACCGCTGTACAGAGAACTCACTCACATCAGTCCCTGCCCCTTAGGAGCTTACAATCTCAATTCCCTAACATACACACATACACACACACACAATTTGGTCAATTTGATAGCAGCCAATAATCCTACTAGTATGTTTTTCGAGTGTGGGAGGAAACCAGAGCACCCGGAGGATACCCACGCAAACACGGGGAGAATATACAAACTCCACACAGATAAGGCCATGGTCAGGAATCAAACTCATTACCCCAGTGCTGTAAGGCAGAAGTGCTAACCACTAAGTCACTGTGCTCCCATATAGTCATGAAAAGAGTGAAGCTGTAACTAGGGATTTCATTTTTATATTAACCGGTTTACTTTCTAATAACACAGTAATAAATGTTTCATTAAACAAAATTAATTTATTTAATTCACATGCAAGAAAGTAGGACCAAATTAACTATAGGCATACAACATAAGGACCATTTAATTTAAGATCAATCTATCCGCTGTAATTGGTGTAGTCTTCCATGTCTGTCGGACCTCTTGGGCAGGATTTTGTGTCAATTGCAATGTCTTTCCTGTAAGATTTCTTCTATTTTAGGTGTATTTTTGTCAAAGGTATGCTGTATGCTGTCCTTCTGTTTGGACGAGGCCCACTTTACATTATACCCCATAGTGTAGTGTACAATAGAAGCCATTAAAGGGGTTTTATAGTTAAAATAATAGTCAACTTACCTTAATGGGCTTCATCTCCTGTGCTTTGTTTCACCTGTGACCAGTGGGAGTGAACACTGAAATTTCAAGAAGCTTCAGTCATCCTACAACTACCTTTTAACTATCCCCAAGGATGAGCAACAACATCCTTCTGGTAGAAAAAGGCAGGCCTGATTTACATATTATTATACAGAACTCCTTTAAGGCAAAACTCCTGTAATCTGTGTGGTCTTTCAGTTCAGTAGAACCTTTTGGGGACAATGTACAGTGGCAAGAGTGGCACAATATCATTGTGTGTTCAGGAAGAAAGCTATTTTATTTCTGCTTTGTCCACTTTTGGGGTAGACAGTTACAGAAGGATATATTTCCAATTGTCTTTGTATTGTATTATTTAATATTAATCTAAAAATGACAGCGCTAGAAACCTGAATGCAACAAATTTCTTGATAAACACGTGTTTATCAAATAATTTGTTGCATTCAGGTTTCTAGCGCTGTAATGTTTAGATTATTTTTTTCCATTAATTGCGAGGATGCAACCTCCTTTACAGCTGCTTGATCTTGTTTGCTGACTCCAATTTATCTAATGAGATATATTTGTCTTAACATTTTTATATAATCTTGGCATCATTTGGAAAGGTACCCCTTTTTTGCTGTTTTGCTATTATTTAATATGCCTTTATTTCGGTTATATTGAAGATAAAGGACATATGCACATCTAACAGTTTTTCCAAAGTTCTGAGTGTTTGTGGTTTTTGCTAAAGTATGTGTAATTTTTGGTGGCTAAGTTAAAACAACAATAACAAAAAATCCCAATATAACTCTAGACATACAATAAATGTTTTCTTTTTCTGCTATACCCAAAAATAAAACCTCCAGTCATACGAGCATTTGTACCAAATATATGTGTAAACATTTTCAAATCTTGGAAAGATAAAATGTATTTAAAATTATGTTTCCTGGTAATGGGCATGGTGAGACAAAGCTGGGGGTGTAGGACTCGTGAGTCATTTTAGCATAACGATTTGGATGCTAGTCCTTATAGTGTCTTTTGAAAAATGGATAGCTTTCGAATAAAGGGAGTCTGATTACCTAAAACAATGTTACTGCATAATTAGTCAATGGTCAGACTAACATTAAATAGTGGTACATCTAGAGCTGCCACCTCATTAGCCACAAAATGATCAAAACGCTGCATCTCAACTTTTTGATCACACACCAACCCTCCTCCTAAAAACATGTAGTGATCTGGTTGTGCGTCACACATTTGAGTATCCAAATTACACTGTTTGTTCATGTGTTGCACTTACCTGCCAGATCAAAATGCAAAGCATATAGATCAGTGTAGGAACTGTATATAATGAGGTACCCATGACGCAGAGATGCTTAAATGTTTTGATCAAAATATGAACCAATACCTCATAAACAGAGTACCAACCAATACATTATACACACAGATATGTAGTGTTAAGGATAGGCTCTGACAACAATTATTTCATTTGTTTAATATACATATAGGGCGTTTATATTGCCGTGCGTTTTGTGAAGAATATCTGCCTGTTCCTGTCTGTACTTCCGGTTTGAATGATACATCCACACGTGGTGATGGGTTTCATTGTTTACACTTTTTTTTCTCTATATTGTATCAGATTCCTTCCACTTTGACTTTGATCGGATATAAAAAGTCTGCATACCATAAAATTATTCCCTATTATGGGTGTATTGTCTAAAATAGCTTAACATTAACTGACAGGATTGCTAATATAAGAGGAATCCATGTCTGCATTTGACTACAAAACACCCTAAAGACACAGCACACAAGTCACCTAAGTATATATTAAGAACAATAATAATGACAATAATGGCTGAACATGGTTGACAAGACTACAGGGATAAAAAGGATATACTTGTTTTTAAAAAAGATAAACAACAAAAATAATCTCTAGTAATCTCTACATAAATACATATTGCTAAACGTTTTCACTAATTTATATAAAGTGTATAAATATATATCAAATGGTGTTTATTACTGAACTTAGTTATATACATAAAATAAATGGGGGTAACTAAGGGCTTATATGTAAAATATTGACCATGTAGTTTTCCTCGGTGGTTCAGGTTTAGTGCTCCCTTGATTTCAATATGATTGTATCTACCCCCATATAGGGATGTATTTAAATTTGTATAAGTATGTGTTCAGTGAGATTTTTTAAGGATGTTCCTTAAGAATGCAACTGTAGTAGGTAATTCAAGAACTTTTCAAAATGTTCTTTTTTTATTTATGTACTAGCAGAATACCCGGCGTTGCCCGGGATTTAAAGAATGTTTATTTACAAAAATCAATCTAAATATTAAACATACATGTAAATATCATGTTAAAATTGGACCAGTAGAAGGTGAAAAGTGAAAATGTTAAACTGTATTTGAACTGTATATGATGGAACGAACCGATAAACAATTACTTCAAAACAGCTTGATAAACTATATTTCTCGTTTCTTCATTTGGGGCAAATACATACAAATTTCTTGGTGATCCAACTCTTGAGCACACAACGTAAAATTGTCTATGAGAAAAGCAAGGTGATTCCAAGTTGACTCCAGCTACATGTAAAGATTGTTCTTGGGCCTTATTGATAAACATGGCAAAAGCTAAACGAACTGGAAATTGTAGACGCTTAATTGAAATGGCATATCAGATGGAATGAAAGGTATGCGTGGAATGAAAGCATTGTCACCTTTTGCACAGCCTGTCAAAATAGTTGCTTCAATGACAAGAGAATTGAGCTTTTGGACTACTAATCTTGTACCGTTACAAAGTCTTGGAGGATTTAAATTTCTGAGAAGCATAATGGGTGATCCAATCTTCAGTACCAGGTTATGCAGTGGCATTCCGGGAGGTTCTAAAGAGTTTAAAAATTCAGTAGGATAGTGCACAGCCTCATTTTGTTCAACAACGGTATCTATTGATTTGTATAATATGGCTTCTCCAGGCAACTCTTCTTGAATCTTTAAGTTGATGTTGTTTACACAATTATTTTAGTTACTGGATGAAGCGGCATTAAACCATTCCCAAATACCCGGCGTTGCCCGGGATTTAAAGAATTTTAAGACACAACTGCGTTACAAAGTGTTTCTCTGACTATGAAGAGACCAGTTACTGGATGAAGCGGCATTAAACCATTCCCAATATTTAAGAAATGATCAGCAAACTAACTGTCCATTGTGTTGCCATGCAGAGAAACTCTCATATTTGTGGTTAGTCGCAAAGTGCGAACATGCCTGCAAAGATGTGATGATTTAAGGCATGCATTAATTTCATCCGCCATTGTTCCTTTTGGAATGACCGGCAATGTTTGTCGAAAATCTCCAGCCAATACAACAGTGACTCCACCCATTAGTAAATCATTGCCTCTTAAAAATTTAAGTGTTTGATTGAGGGCCTGTAAAGCATTTTTGTGTGACATGGTGCATTTATCCCATACAATGACCTGACATTGCTGCAGAATCTGAGTTTTTTCTGTTCGTTTAGTGATATTGCAGACGGGAGTTTCACTTCGGGCCAGATTAAGCGGTAACTTGAAAGCTGAATGTGCTGTTCTTCCACCAGGGAGCAAAGTTGCAGCAATTCCAGAAGAGGCCACAGCAATAGCTATCTTGGAATGTACTTGAATTTTAGCAAGTAACAACTTGATGAGAAATGTCTTACCTGTTCCTCCGGGTGCATCCAGAAAAAATATATTTCCCCTTTTTTTTGGAACTTCTTCCAAGACATTGTTTCAGACATTCCAGAGTTATGGTCGTTTTGGATGATTTTTAGGTGTTACCCCCCTCGCCACCCCCACCCTTAGAAGTGCTAGGGGTGTCTTGCCCCCACAATATTTGTTGGCAGACTGTAAGTCATATGTGTACCAGGTTTGGTGTAAATTGTTCCAGACATTCCAGAGTTATGGTCGTTTTGGATGATTTTTAGGTGTTACCCCACTCGCCACCCCCACCCTTAGGAGTGCTAGGGGTGTCTTGCCCCCACAATATTTGTTGTCAGACTGTAAGTCATATGTGTACCAGGTTTGGTGTAAATTGTTCCAGACATTCCAGAGTTATGGTCGTTTTGGATGATTTTTAGGTGTTACCCCCCTCGCCACCCCCACCCTTAGGAGTGCTAGGGTTGTCTTGCCCCCACAATATTTGTTGTCAGACTGTAAGTCATAGGTGTACCAGGTTTGGTGTAAATTGTTCCAGACATTCCAGAGTTATGGTCGTTTTCCATGATTTTTAGGTGTTACCCCCCTCGCCACCCCCACCCTTAGGAGTGCTAGGGGTGTCTTGCCCCCACAATATGTGTTGTCAGACTGTAAGGCATATGTGTACCAGGTTTGGTGTAAATTGTTCCAGACATTCCAGAGTTATGGTCGTTTTCGATGATTTTTAGGTGTTACCCGCCTTGCCACCCCCACCCTTAGGAGTGCTAGGGGTGTCTTGCCCCCACAATATTTGTTGTCAGACTGTAAGGCATATGTGTACCAGGTTTGGTGTGAATTGTTCTAGACTTTCCAGAGTTATGGTCGTTTACGATGATTTTTAGGTGTTACCCCCCTCGCCACCCCCACCCTTAGGAGTGCTAGGGGTGTCTTGCCCCCACAATATTTGTTGTTAGACTGTAAGTCATATGTGTACCAGGTTTGGTGTAAATTGTTCCAGACATTCCAGAGTTATGGTCGTTTTGGATGATTTTTAGGTGTTACCCCCCTCGCCACCCCCACCCTTAGGAGTGCTAGGGGTGTCTTGCCCCCACAATATTTGTTGTCAGACTGTAAGTCATATGTGTACCAGGTTTGGTGTAAATTGTTCCAGACATTCCAGAGTTATGGTCGTTTTCGATGATTTTTAGGTGTTAACCCCCTCGCCACCCCCATCCTTAGGAGTGCTAGGGGTGTCTTGCCCCCACAATATTTGTTGTTAGACTGTAAGTCATATGTGTACCAGGTTTGGTGTAAATTGTTCCAGACATTCCAGAGTTATGGTCGTTTTGGATGATTTTTAGGTGTTACCCCCCTCGCCACCCCCACCCTTAGGAGTGCTAGGGGTGTCTTGCCCCCACAATATTTGTTGTCAGACTGTAAGTCATATGTGTACCAGGTTTGGTGTAAATTGTTCCAGACATTCCAGAGTTATGGTCGTTTTGGATGATTTTTAGGTGTTACCCCCCCCTCGCCACCCCCACATTTAGGAGTGCTAGTGGTGTCTTGCCCCCACAATATTTGTTGTCAGACTGTAAGGCATATGTGTACCAGGTTTGGTGTGAATTGTTCTAGACATTCCAGAGTTATGGTCGTTTTCGATGATTTTTAGGTGTTACCCCCCTCGCCACCCCCACCCCGTAATGAATTTCAATTTAAAAAATTTTTAGTTGCCTCTGTCATGTTTTAATACACTCGTATGCAAAATTTCATGATCTTCGCTTGAAAAATGTGGATTTGTATAGAAAGACAGACAGTAGGACAGAAGGACAAATTTTCTCTTTTATATATTAGACTAGCAGAATACCCGGCGTTGCCCGGGATTTAAAGAATTTTAAGACACAACTGTGTTACAAAGTGTTTCTCTGAGTTTGAAGAGACCAGTTACTGGATGAAGCGGCATTAAACCATTCCAAATATTTAAGAAATGATCAGCAAACTGACCGTCCATTGTGTTGCCATGCAGAGAAACTCTCATATTTGTGGTTAGTCGCAAAGTGCGAACATGCCTGCAAAGATGTGATGATTTAAGGCATGCATTAATTTCATCCGCCATTGTTCCTTTTGGAATGACCGGCAATGTTTGTCGAAAATCTCCAGCCAATACAACAGTGACTCCACCCATTAGTAAATCATTGCCTCTTAAAAATTTAAGTGTTTGATTGAGGGCCTGTAAAGCATTTTTGTGTGACATGGTGCATTCATCCCATACAATGACCTGACATTGCTGCAGAATCTGAGTTTTTTCTGTTCGTTTAGTGATATTGCAGACGGGAGTTTCACTTCGGGCCAGATTAAGCGGTAACTTGAAAGCTGAATGTGCTGTTCTTCCACCAGGGAGCAAAGTTGCAGCAATTCCAGAAGAGGCCACAGCAATAGCTATCTTGGAATGTACTCGAATTTTAGCAAGTAACAACTTGATGAGAAACGTCTTACCTGTTCCTCCGGGTGCATCCAGAAAAAATATATTTCCCCTTTTTTTTGGAACTTCTTCCAAGACATTGTTCCAGACATTCCAGAGTTATGGTCGTTTTCGATGATTTTTAGGTGTTACCTCCCTCGCCACCCCCACCCTTAGGAGTGCTAGGAGTGTCTTGCCCCCACAATATTTGTTGTCAGACTGTAAGTCATGTGTGTACCAGGTTTGGTGTAAATTGTTCCAGACATTCCAGAGTTATGGTCGTTTTGGATGATTTTTAGGTGTTACCCCCCTCGCCACCCCCACCCTTAGGAGTGCTAGGGGTGTCTTGCCCCCACAATATTTGTTGTCAGACTGTAAGTCATATGTGTACCAGGTTTGGTGTGAATTGTTCCAGTCATTCCAGAGTTATGGTCGTTTTCGATGATTTTTAGGTGTTACCCCCCTCGCCACCCCCACCCCGTAATGAATTTCAATTTTAAATTTTTTTAGTTGCCTCCGTCATGTTTTAATACACTCGTATGCAAAATTTCATGATCTTCGCTTGAAAAATGTGGATTTGTATAGAAAGACAGACAGAAGGACAGAAGGATAAATTTTCTCTTTTATATATTAGATTAGATTCATGTATTTGTGGTTCAGTTGTGTTGAGGGACACAAGTCTCCATTTGGTTACTGATATATTAAAAGTATTTCTTGTGGATGTGGAGGAGGTTGGACCATGTATTTCTGGGGTGATGTTTGGCAGCAAAAGTAGCCTAGGCAACCAAAAAAGTTTAGATCCCCAACTGCACCCTACTCTAGAACGCCCATTAAATCTGACATATCCCTTTTTGGTCAAATTGAAGATGTTACTTGTTACTGAGTTCATTGGATCTGGTCCATTTTTGTTCTTAGTCGATAGCCACATCCCTTGTCCATGTGGTGGTTACTATGGTCAATACAAAAAAAAAATCTAAATCCCAATGTACCTGTGGTGTACCATATTTCCTTACAATATTGCCACCAGGATAATAATTTCACTGTCAAGCAATTGATCCAAAATTTGTGAAAACATTGGTGTTCACTTATCAATGAATATTCTTATAGGCCTCAGAGCTATCCCATTTCATTACGGATTGGAATTAGCTTAGAATGTGAATTATGCACAGGTGTCCCACCTGACAATAAAGTAGATTATTCTTGGAAGGCTCACCATATATTCTCAATGGGCATGTGAGAAAATAACAAAATTACTACAAAAACATCAGGAACCAAATAGATTACTTAATAAGCATGCTGGCTCTCTGTGTGCTGACGATTAAGGTCATTGTTATGTTGGCGGCTCCCATAATCTGCTTGGTAAATGGCATTTGCTATCCACCAATCAGAGTGCTAGGCAGTCCCTAACAGAAAAAGACTCACTGGTTTGGGGAGGAAGGTGCACCCTTGCCAACCATCTCTGAAAAAGACGATACATCACTGTACCTTCAGTATAACCATATTTATGTTCTTTCAAAACTGAAAATGATTTGTCTGGATATCTAGTCATTGACTGTGCCTGCTGTATCTGTTGTGTCTATATAGATTATTTAATTTATCATTACACTGTATTTGTGAGCCCACTCCCCTCTTCTGGAACCGTGGGGCTTCCATGCCAGGAACCTATGTGGTTGTAGAATTACTAACCCCTCCCTGCTTGTACCTGCATGGTAGGCTAGACAATTGTGAATACAAACAATATTTTGTAGGGTTGTCAGAGAGAAGCTGATTAGACAAACTGCAGCTCATAATTGCAGTTCCTGATGGAACAACTTTATTACAAGCACCTAATGAATGATGTAGGGATAGAGACTATCCAATGTATGATCACATAGCTCCAATCCAGTCAGGGCTGGATTAAGGAAATGGAGGCCCCTGGGCTAAGGGGGCCTCCATTCCCCCGTGAGGGCCCCCCCATGATCCGAGCTGCCCACCCTCCCCGTGATCTGAGCTGCGCCCCCCCCCCCCCTCTGGTGAGCCGAGCCGCCCCCCAAGGCACTTACCTCCTTCTTCTGGCATTACAGTCCTCTCCAGCGCGCTGTATGCTCTTTACAGAGGAGATCTCATGAGAGTGAGACTCACGAGATCTCCTCAGTAAGGAGACTACAGCGCGCCGGGGAAGGACTGCAGTGAAAGTGCTCAGCAGCATTGATATGTCTGGCATATACCAGCTCACCATATTTACGTTGTTCACTTAAAATATAGCAGATCTGATATGGGGTATGCCATTGATTATTTCCATTTTGTTTTTCTTTAAATTATGATTTTTAAACAAAAGAAGAAACACAAAGGTAAATTATAACATAGAATTATATATAGAAGTATATATAACATCTAGTAATCTGTAACCTGCAAACTGACAGAATGTGCACATTAAATGCTAATAGAGATGTGGTAGAACAATTAAGATATTAAGATGAACATGATATTTTCCATTAGCTGAACAGGTCCCAGTGAAGCTGACTGCTCCGGTCTAGCTGACTCATTCTTTTTGATAGAACGCTAAAAATGATGTAATATAAGTCCACTTGTTTCATAAAACCCTAAGGTCTCATTCACATCTATGCAGTTTTCATCTGGTTTTCATGCATTTTTCGACCGTGTGAATATATAACACAATGATTCTTATAGGGCGTTCATATCTTCTAATTGAGATCTTATGGTATAAGCATACAGTAAATGTACATTCTCTTTTTATTGCAGTATATTGGATTTATCTTTAGTTAATGCATGTTTTTCATTTCATGCAATTAAACATAACACCGCTCAATGCATAAGAGCTCCTAAAAATGCATGTATTTTTCTTTTATTTAACTATTTTGTATTTTAACTTAAAAAAACAAAAACACATAGGGGTCTATTCAATTCCTCATTTTCAGGTGCAAAAGCACAATAAATATATTGCTTCATGGCATTTAGATCCTCAAGTTTTCTCACTGTTGCAACCAAAAAGAAGGTTTTTCCTGCCATTGTCATGCCATTGTATATTCAATTAATTGGATGCACAAAATTATTACAAGTGCAATTCCATATTGCTTAAATCAACTTGCCATCAGATCCAGAAAAAATGGATCATAAAGGAACAGAGTAATGAGTAATTCAAGAGTAATATTTGGTATTCTCTTATGTCCTCCATATGGCAAGCTTAACCACAATGTGCCAGTCTTAGAAGCAGGGCCTGATTAAGGGTTCTGGCCGCCCTAGGCTAATACGGCCGCAGCGCCCCCCCCCCCCCCCCCCCTCCTCCGAATATATAGGTGTATAGGAACACTCCTGAATATGAATGTTCAGGTGTATTCTCCAGCATTCAAATTTAGACAGATTGTGCCATTGTCTCTTACCTGTCCTTGCTCTTCTCTCTTGCAACTTTGTTATCCTCTCGTTGGCTTCTGGAAAGTTGGCGTCCTTTTTTGAAAATGCAAAAATGTATTATAATGCAAACCCTGAATGATTAGGCCCTTTAGTTAAAACAAAGCACTCCATTATGGCCAGCTAAAAGTACCCCATTGGACAGGCATATATAAGCAATATCTGAATATTTGTTGTCAATCAAATACAAACCTCTACCAGCCCCATCTCACTAATATTTAGTATTCTAGTGATTGCTGAGACCACCCATGTGACCACCACACAATCATGAGATTCTGCCCCCCAAAGCTGCTCTATTTTTTAAAAAGCCCCTGCAGCCATTTTCCTTAACCACAACCCCCCCGCACAGCCATTTTCCTTAACCCCTGCTGCAGCCATTTTCTTTACCTCCCACCCTGCATCCATCCCCCTTGCAGCTATTTTCCTTACCTCCACTCTGCTAGCTAGCTATCCCCCCCCGTCACATCAAAACTCCCCCAGTCACATATATCAGCCCCCCTCCTCTGCCCTCCTTCATACATATCAACCTCTCTACCTCCCTATAGATTTTCATGGCAGCCCTCCCTCCCACCCTATAGATTTGTATGACAGTCCCCCTCTCCCTCCCTATACATATGCATGACAGTCCCCCCTCTCCCTCCCTATAGATATGCAGGGTAGTCCCCCCCCTCCCTATAGATATGCAGGGTAGTTCCCCCCCTCCCTATAGATATGCAGGGTAGTTCCCCCCCTTCCTATAGATATGCAGGGCAGTTCCCCCTCCCTATAGATATGCAGGGCAGTTCTCCCCCTCCCTATAGATATGCAGGGCAGTTCCCCCCCTCCCTATAGATATGCAGGGCAGTCCCCCCCCCCTATAGATATGCAGGGCAGTTCCCCCCTTCACTTACCTGTAGTTGTGCCAGCGTCGCTCCTCTCCTCAGATCAGTAGATAGGAAGTGAAGACGTCCTGCTTCCTGTCTGCTGCACAGCAACAGGCAGCCTGGCGATTGGCTGTGTGTTGCTAACCACTGACCACCAATGCTTTTGATCGTCGAGCCCTCCACCCCCCCCGCGGCGACCCCCCCTCCCCCACCCCGAAAAAAAAAATTAATGAAAAAAAAAAATGTAAAAAAAAAAAAAAATGAAAAAAAAAAAAAATAAATAAATTTTTTTTTTTAAAAAAAAATACCCACAGTGCAGCGCCCCCCGGGACCCAGCGCCCCAGGCTGCAGCCTGGTCAGCCTAGTGGTTGATCAGGCCCTGCTTAGAAGGTTGTGCTTAGCCAATTTGTGCAGAAGGTCGTGGTTGGCCATTTCATGTAGATTCTGTGCATAAGAAGAGAGCGGAGCATGATGAGCACTTTACACAAGAGTGAGGGGGAAAGAAAAGTCCGAACACAGTCGGAAATCTGTTAAACTGATATTTGCTATTATTTACCTTCTCCATATAAGCATCTTGCCACGGATGCACCAGACTTGGTAGGGTGCTTGTCAATGTACAGATCCTGTGCATGAGGACATGAGGAACATTTTACCCAAAAGTGAAATTACTGAAAGGGAAATGAAGGACTGAACAGGGTATGAATTTGTTGGAAGGGAGAGGGAAAAGTTAGTAAGGAGGTTGAATGTGGTTTGGCGGAGGTAAGGAATGGAGGCGGGTTGATATCCAAGAGGACTTGTGAAGGGAGTACACCCTTGGCAGTGACTTGTGTAAATGTATGACCTACTAGAGCCTGGCAAGAAGTGAGGTCATTGGCTATGCATGCTGGGAGGTTCCTTTTCTCTGTTCTGCATTCTATTTATGTATGTTATGCTGAGTTAGCACATTATGTTTCACTCCTGAGAATTGTCACTCCAGTGTTTCTACACCCACATCTACTTGTATACATTGTGCATTGTAACAAGAACATGATGTGGGCACACAAGCATGAGGCCAAGGTTCAGAAGTTTTAGGAAAGGATTTAGAGGAATTGTGCATAATACTGGTCATGAATTCCATGAAATATGTATGTATAGTCTGTTAATGACAGCTTGTCTCATTTAGGAGCCTTGGGCAGTTTCCAATCAACCTAGCTGGCAGCCCCCAAAGTGTGTCTCATTTGTTTGTTTTGATGTTTGGATGCAGATGGGACTCCAAGCGGATGGATATAATACATGGGGAAGAGTGTAACATCTCTATGCAGCACTGTAATTATGAGCCTTTTAATGTCTTGCGGGAAAGGTGACAACTTAATTCAATTCCACCAAATATGTAGGAGTGAGCCTTTTGCGGAGCAGCCTCTCCAACATCTATCTGATTCATGCAGGTTAATCTTATTTAATCTCAGAAGAACATAATACCAACAATAAATATTGGAGATTATTATCAGCAGGCACTGGGAAGTGCAACTATTGGATGTTTCTCTGAGGAGAACCCTACTAGAAAAACCAAAAATATTGTACAGAAAAGGGTCCCTTAACACCAAAGTGGTCAAATGCTGTATTTCCATTGACACAAACAGCAAACAAGAAACCTGGCTAAAAGAAAATAGCGATGGCTTTTTTTTCCTGTAATAGATACTAGGCATGCAAACTAAACAAAGCAAGACACAACCAATCAAGTTTCACTCAAACATCACAGGAAAGGAACATGAGATTAGAGGAAAAGCAACGTGTGGCACTACTGGGGTCATCTGCTGGTTCAAATGCCCATGTGGGAAGCAGTATGTAGTGTTATGAGCGTTTTGTCGCTATCCAATAACGATTGTCGAAATTTGTGTTTCCAACGCACAAATATTTATTCTCAAAAGGTAGCAGAATAATTCAAGCGAAATAATAGTAAGTACAGCCATTACCTATCGCAGGCGCTCTGGATCCAGTGTACAGTCATTCAGTCCTGAAGTCTGTGGTCTAGGTGACTGAACACTGCATGAGAGCTACTGCTTATATGCAAACAGAGATACAGTGAAACAATGTAGGTGGTATAGCTTGCTTCTATTGGTCCAGGCATCAGGAGGGTCCAGGGGGTTACACATCATAGGCTGATTCAATCGAAGGAATCCAAAGGTGGGGGTCTCTCCAGGGGATGAGCTCTGTTCTTCCAGCCAAATTGCTCTGTTCCTCCCGCCACACTGCTCTGTTCTTCCCGCCACACTGCTCTAACAATCAGTCTATGTGCATTTGACAGTTAATAATCATATTAAAGGTTTATTCCCTGACATCAATGACTAGAGTATGTAATGTGCGATCTCTTCGCTGAATGCACCAAACAGCTGCTGATGTAAAGGGGATTACTATGATGTTAGACATGACCCATTTCTTTTAACCTGAACCATATGTATCACTAATATGCATATAACTTATAATATTACACATTAACACTACTATATTTCGACATAAATAACTATGTGTTGCAACTGCGATTAATGTGTACTATTTACAAATATGTGTGTTGGTGCGAATGTATACTAAAGTGTAAAAACTGTTATTGCTACGTGTTGCGGCTGGATACGCCCTTCCACGCCGTAGCGTGCTCTACGCATAATTTCAGACAAGGACAATCAAGTTTGCTCGATATCAATTGAAATGACTTTATCCAATTTGATGACTTTGACAGTAGGCCGCACAATTTGCAAACTACGTATAAGAATTGCAGAACACCTGTGCAGCATTGTATAAGAACTAGATACCCACAGTGTATCTGACCATTACTTCAAATGTCATGAAAATAATACATCCACACTTAAGTTTCTGGGGATCTGTAAAGTTCCAAAACCATGGAGAGAAGGGGATTATATTGCCCACATCTTGAAGGAAGAGGTCCTGTGGATTTTTAACCTCAAGACCTTGGCCCCTAGAGGTCTGAATTTGGATTTTGACCTAGTGACCTTTTTAAACACCTAGGGCCTGAGTCATTAAGGAAAGTAAGGCAAAAAAAGGACTAAGTTTTCACCTGGAGAAACCATGTTACATTGCAAGGTGTGCAAATTAGTTTATTATTTTGCACATAAGTTAAATACTGGCTGTTTTTTTCATGTAGCCCACAAATACTTAAATTTAAAGTTGATCTAGGAGATGCCCTACCCCAACTATGAATCTGTCCCCCCATTTTAAATTTACCTCTCCCTCCAATGCAACATGATTTTGCCAAGGTACAAAGTTACTCCGTTTTAGCTTTACTTTCCCTAACAAATCAGGCCCCTAGTATCCCATTTTTTCAACTTAAGGAACTTACACCCATGGTTGATGGTATTGCCATTTCTCAACTAGAAAATAATGTTATTGATCCAACAAGGTGATAGTTGCTATTTTATAAATTGGAACAACCCTACAACTATAACATTGTACGATTACTAACGCTAGTATGGTTGCTAATGTCATCCTTTATTATGTACTGTGTACAACCATTTTCCTAATTAACACCCCCAATGTGCAATTGACCCACAACTAGGGGTAGATTGAAATAGCCTGTAAATGTTATAAGTATACTATGAAGTTTATGGAAAGAGCAATGAACTTATTACATCAAGTATAAGAAAAATATTGTGTCATTACTGACATCTTATAAAAATGGTGCACATCTAAGTCTCTATTGCACAATATTTTCTATTGCTGGACAGCACCAGGGCTGCACCAGAACTTTAATATCAACAGCCCCTTATAAGCAACACAAATTTACTGTAAAGCATGAATATCTTATGAAGCACTGTCTACTTTATCTGATAACAATTGTATATATATATTGTGGCAATTGTGACACTTTGCCACCTTCTAATAGAGGAAAAAGTGATGGTTGCCCTGGGAAACCACAGGCTAAAGGTGCAGAGAGGGTTAAATACACACACACTCACACACACACACACACACACACACGCACCTGGTCTAATTAATTAAGGTGTCAGCCGGACAGGAAGCTTAAAAATCTATATACCTATTTGGAGCAAACTGTGGAAATCTGCTTTAACACTAATATCAGCACTAATACTGTTTTAGTGGGTATGAAGCATTTCCAACACCCCACATTTTACTAATTACCAATTACATTCTGATTAAACAGCTTTGAGGAACTCGGGTCATCCCTTCATTATAACAATCACAAACTTTTTCATCACTATAGTATTCAATATATGTATGCTTACATATAGCATCAGGTTGTATGATGATTTTTTAAGGTCTGTATGCATTAGAGATCCATGAATTTATGTTCTGGCCAGAACTATTGTTTAATTGTGTTAATAATTGTGTTTTTTTCTGATTACTATTAATAAAAGAACACCCTATTTTATTGTAGCATTCAGAGACCACATAATTGATACTTCCATATACAGTGCACATAAATACAAAAAAAAATGTTGGTGCCCACGAACCACACTTATATTTGTTTCCATCTATCCTTGGAGGGTAGGTACCTCCCTCTGCAAACCAACAGGTTCTGCATAGTGACAGCTTAAACATTTTTTCAGGAAACATGGTTAACCCCAATTCTCTGCTTTTACCATGTCCTGGTTATTGCAGACATCTAAATGTCACTGTTATAGAAACTACAGATATACATTTCACTATTGTAAAGAGAAAAAATTGTATCCAGGAAATCTGTTCTCGTGCTATGTCATTGTAGGTGAAGCCTATATTTGATTAAAAATAAATCAGCAAAGGGAAAATCAGTTTAATGTACTAAGTGCACACTGATATACATCAATGGCCTTATGCAGAGTTGGACAAAAATAAGTGTAGATTTTACTCATAGGGCCCGATTCAGTTGGCTGCTTATTCTCCCGAATAACGCAGCCTGTGCACTATTACTTTTAGTACGGTAAATTTGAAGCTGATGTTTGCTTACAGCCCTGTGAGCCGTAAACAAAAATCTGCATTAAAATGACCGCAGTAACGGTAATACGGTGCGGGACGCGTTTCCTAAAATAACGCGCCCCAATTGAATTCCCTCCATAAAATAGGATCCTGAACTGGGCCTTGGCTTGCCGAAGTGTTCTCCTTCAGTTTCTCAAGCAGCTGCTGCTCGTAAAAAATTGAATTTTCAAAAAAGAAGCAGGGAAGACGCAGCGGGCAGACCAGAACAGTTTAACATCTGGGCTGGTTTAAAGGATTTTTCTAAAAAATGTGTGACCGTGCCCATAACTCCATCCAATATGAGTATTAACATGCAAAGGATGGTGGAGGATTATTTTCAAGAGGTAATTAATATGGAAATGTCATACAGTCCCTTTCCTTACTGGGAAGAAAAGCAGGCAATTTTTAAACCCATGTACAAACTTGCTTTGCAATACTTAAGCTGCCCACCCTCCAGTGTGTACTCTGAACGAGTGTTCAGCACAGCAGGGAACTTAGTCAGTGATCGCCGTAGAAGGTTACTTCCCAAAAATGTGGAGAAAATTATGTTTATAAAAATGAACTACATCTTCCACGAGGAAGGCCTTTACCATCCAAGCACTGACTGTTCTCTAATGGCGGATTCAAGCGGCGATGAATTGATAGTCTGTGATGATGACGTACACACTGATGAGGGTGAAGATGAAGCTCCAGATAATGACGATAACATCTTTTTAAAACTTTCTATGTAAGTGTAGGGTGCAATCTACCCCCAAAGAGGAAAGGGACTTGGGGCATTTCCATATCACGTACCGTCTTGAAAGGCTGCTGTTTGGGCAATTTCTCCTTAAGGGTAGGGTGTCATACACAGAGTGACCCCAAACTGTCTTTGTCCATTTCTCTTAATATTGTACAGTCTATAACGGCTGAATTTTTTGGTAACTTATACAAGTGGTGGGGAGCCTAGAGAGACAGAAACCAAACTGGCTTTCTCCATTTCAATTAATATTGTACAGTCTAACGGCTGAATTTTTTGGCATTTTATACAAGTGTAGGGGGGCCTAGAGAGACAGAATCCAAACTGCCTTTGTCCATTTCTTTACATATTTAAGTATAAGTGTAGGGTGTAATATACATCCAAAGACGATGGCTGCATTACCAATATTGATAGATGGAGAGGAAAATAATCTGGTTTGTGTGTCGAATTAATGAAGGCCTACCAGGAATTAAACTGTTTTTTGGATAATTTATTAGCTTTACAATTACATTACTTATCCAAGAAACAGGTGGAGCACTAAATTTGGTGGTTTTAGGCCCAAAAACATTGATTTTTAAACAAAATAGCAAAACAAAACCAAAACCAAAACACGCAATGATGGTTTGGCAAAACTAAAACCAAAACCAAAACACGACGGTAATCCAGATCCAAAACCAAAATGGGGGTCAGTGAGCATCTCTAATTGCAAGTGCATACAGCCAATCACAAACAGTTCCCTAGTGCCAGAGACAGTTATCATCATCCAGCTTTAGGCATATCTCTTTACGGTCTGTATCCAATCGCAATTGTGCAAACATGTCCTTGCTGTACTTGCAGTCTGGCATAAGTGGCAGAATCATTTAAATTTGCTTACGCGAATCTGTGTGAGCCCACTTTCTGGGCATGCACAGAGCGATTTCACGCAATATAAACTATGCAAACTGGGGTAGTAATCACTTAGCATCAGCCCATAACTGTATTTGCTTATGGAGATGAGTTTTTTTTAAGTTTTAAACCATGTGTACATAACAATAAACTAAAAAAAGTTTATTAACCTGTGGAAACAGTAGAATTATATTTTTACAATGGCTTTTTATATGTTATTATGTTTTTACAAGACCAAAATACAGCAGCTGTGAAAGATAATAAAAGCATTTTTACCCATTTGCCAAGAACACTTCCCCCAAAATGGATCAACCTATTTTCTCAGACAAAAGTCTAAAATGTAGCCAACTTTCACAGTAATGTGCTGAAATTAACACTCACTTAGGGAGATGGTAATAATTGGTTCATGTGGCTAACAATCACAATTGGCAGGTATAACAAGCTGTGTTAAGGGTCTATAACGCAGCTGGGTTGCACCAATCGTTTAGTTGCAATGAATTTGTTCCTTCTTAAAGTGCACCTGTCACCTGCACAGATTGACCTGTGTCCTGAACCAATATTTATGAATAAACTAAATATTGTATTCTCTTTAACAAAGTAATAGTGACAAACGTAGGACTTCCATGCAAATAATTCCACCTCTTCCTATAATCAAGTAAATACTGACAAATTACAGTCTCATGTAGTTCTTAAATATGGTTCATGTGCAAGTACAAATATGGGAAACGTAGTAAAATGTATCCCTATTTTTAAATAATGTACTACCCTGTAGAAAGGAAGAAATGGAATAGATCTGTAGTACCACCTTGTGCCCAAAAGTAATACTGAACCAGGAATGCATTATTCATTTCTAAATAGATTTGCCACTATTACGGTATTATCTACCTGTCTATAGAGACACACACATACTGTAAATACATATGGGGTCCATTTATAGTTGGATGCATAGAACATACAGGGGAAAAAACACACGTAAACAATGCATATTTATGTTTATACTAGCTGAAGTACCCGGCGGTGCCCGTGTTTAAATCTTAAAGTTAAGTTAACAATGAGTTGATTGTCAACATTTTAAAAATAATTAGCAGCTTAGAAGCTCTTCCAACACACCCATTAGGTCGGTGCCCAGTTTAATTTTTTTTTTTATATTAAATGTTATCCAAATCCATCTAGTGGAAGGCCCAAGACAGGCCCCCCGGGTCAAAGTTCTGGCCAGCGTACACCAACAGAAGGTCTGACTGGGACCCAAAACCTCCTAAAACCTGGCCAGGTTCCAACTGGACCACATTGCATTGGTTTCATGCCAATCGGTGAAAGAGTGTCCGAATGTATAACCGGACAGACAGACAAACCAAATCCATCCAGTGGAAGGCCCAGAACAGGCTCTCCGGGTCAAAGTTCTGGCCCGCATACACCAACAGGAGGTCCGACCAGAACCATAACCCCCTAATATGTCTTCTGGGATCCAATGTTACCAATCTATGAAGCTTTTGTCCAAATACCTCCAGTGGAGAGCTTAGAAAATGCTCCCTGGGTCAAAGTTCTGCTGATCATACACCATTGGGAGGTCCGACCGGGTCGCTAACCCTCTAAAAATCTGACCAGGATCCTAGTGGGCCATCTCATGTTGGTTTAATCCAAATCGGTGCAGGGGTGTCGAAAATATTTGCATAAAAACAACCAAACTTCTTTTATATATAGAGATGTTGAGTTGGACACATCGCACGATGCGCCCAACTCACAGACAGTAACATTTGAGTCAGACATATATCAGGCATAGCAAGTGTGCATACTTACGCCCCACAATAGCGCAGGGATAGCATAGAGAAGCATAGAGATTCCGTTTGACAGTGTTAGTAGAAATTGCTAAAGCTGCATTACCACTTTTATACCCAATATAATAAGATAATGAAGTGTCATATACACAAGTAAGAATAGTGTATTGACAGCTGCATTTTCCACTTTAATTGAGTTGCTTTTAGCATGTCCTTACTGCACTTGGCCTATGCCCTTACAAGGGCTCCCTGCCACTTTCGCTGTCTCTTCTGCTTAATGTGGCATCTTCCCAGTAGTCTTCTTGTGGTAGGGTAGCTCCTAGCCATTACAAGGGCTCCCTGCCACTTCCGCGTCCTTCTTGTGTTGACCCAGAACCTACCCGCAATGTCCGTCTTCTTTCACTGCCACCAGATTTCTGAAAAATGGTAGCGCCCATCGGCTTATATAGCAGCTGTAGCACCGACATCAAGCAGCATCGTCGCCGCCAAAGATTCAAATGGCCAGAGCGAAGACGTGATAGGCTCCCCTTCCCGGCCGCTGAATGTCCGACAGGGGAAGCTGAGCTCTGATTGGCTCAGCTGACCACTGCTACCAATGCCGGGACCTGCAAAGGAGAAAGAAGAGAACTCACGGCTGCTGGAAGGCAGGAATGGTGAGTTGTCTTTTTTTCTTCTTTCTATTTGTTTTCTATCATCGCCCTCTTCATGGGTACCTTTATGGGTCTCTGTTATGAATCCCAGTGCATTCACAAAGTGCAACGGAAGTGTAAGGCAAAGTGTCTTTATTCAGGTAAATATATTAACAAAGATAACTCAAATCCATGGATAACAGGTTCCAAAAGAGACTGTATAGTATAATGGCAGGAACAAGTATAATAAGTTTACCCCAGTCCAGAAGGCACAAGGCTGTCCAGGAAAGCAGACCGAGTCCAGGGATCAAATAAAGACCAGACAAACAAATCCAAATAGCCAGGCAGAGATCAAGGAAATAGGCGAGGTCCAGAAGTCTGTCCAAAGGGTCAGGGCAACAGGCAAAACAGCGTGGTCCAAGGTACAGGCAAATGATTCGGGGTCCAAGGCAAGCAGGCAAGGTCCAAGGTACAGGCAGGGGCCATACACAGAAGTTCAGTCCAGCAAGTATATACCAAATAGTACAGGAGCAGGTTAGCAGCAGCCAGGAACAAATGGATGAACTGCACAGAGCACAACTAGAGGCAGGTACTTAAAGCAGTGCAACAGGTGCAGTTCTAATCAGGCATAATGCAAGGAGCTTAACTCCTTCAGGCACGTAGTAGAGTTCAGGAACAGAACAGCAGCACCTCTGGTGGTATGAGGCACTGCTGCTAGGTACAAACAACAGACAGAGTTGTAACAGTCTCCTTTTATAGACAGTCTGGGCTGGGTCACACTGTAATAGGGAAACTTTAACATGGGATCGCCCTCTCACAGGGGAAGCAAGAACCAGCCTGATCCTCATTCACCATTTTATAATAAAATAAAACTTCTTCATTTGTACTTAATCCAATGGGAAATGTCATTGTTTTGTAATACAATATGAGAGAAAAAAACATAAAAGCTGTCAGAAAGTCCCATTAACCACTCAGAAAAATGAAAGTGACAGTAGCTGCTTGTCTTTGGCTACAGGAAGTGCAGGTCAATTTAAGTCACATTCATTCAGCGACAAGCAATCATGTTATTTTTATTCTGGAAACAGATTATAAACTAACAGAATTTCCCATTGGATTCCAATGAAGAATAAAAAGGAAATATTCTATTTTATATTTACATTTTGAAAAAGGCGTTTCTGCTTTATTCTATTATACTTTTATTAAAAAATGTCTGTTTTTTGCTATAGTGGAACAATATATATTCTAGCAAGCTGGTGATTCACCAATAGTTGGCAGTAGTTCCTCAACAGCTAGGAAATCAGCACTACTAAAAGTTTCACAAGAAACAAACTTTCTGGTTTGCCAAAACCCACACGTTTCATGTGAGTTCTTACAAGCAAGTTAGCACTTCTATTAAACTTCGTAAAACTTCCAGCCTGAAAAGTGGGGTGTTATTTTCAAATACCCAAATTTCCTCATATTGCTCTGAATATGCCCCTTAGAGTTGAATAAAAAAAAGTACATAAAAAACCCACAAGTAAAAATGCGTTCGCCAATTAGGTCAGGATCAAATTTATGCCAGTCATCCTTATCAATTTATATCTATCATATAAATGTTCATGAGCAAGCTTTGCCCTTAAAGACATTGCCGCTTTAAGTTTAGCTGTTTAAGTCGCTGAATATCGGCGATTTGCATTAATGGAAGTTTAATACATTTACCCCCTGGTGTTAATTAATACATATAAAACAAACTTCCCACTTTAAAATATGATATTCTGTCCATGGGAATTGTAAACCATAATACAGTTATTACATAATGCAACCTGCATAATATAAATATTCATATGATTTAAGCTTTAAGTCATTAGAGTCAACATAAAGCAAATTAATTGATAGCAGCTAGCGCATGATAGTTAACTTATCTCAAAACAACATTATCCAAGATATCCTTCCAGAGCAAGACCATAAAAAGAAAAACACAAAATGTAGAACTAGTAAAGCAATGAAAGTAACATAAATAATATCACTATATAAAATCACTATACGTATCATAAACTAATATTGGTCTGACTTTAAGCTAACAGATGAAAAGATGAAAACTATATTCAATTATATTTTGTAGTTAAATGTATAGTATAAATGACTAAAGCTGGGTACATACTACAGGATTTTCCCCTGACTATTGTGCCAGTCACACGATGAACGACCGTTAGGTTCGATATTGCATTAGTGTGTGCGCTTACATGCTCATGTTTTATAACTGAACGAAAAATCTCTATAAATGATGGAACGATGGGGGGCAAATTCTGAAGTGTACAAGCACTCATGACCAGCAGTGTAGGAAAAGTCATATTTTTTTCAGCCGATGGTTATGACAGATAAGGTGCACAGATCTGAGGGTAAATCTTGTAAAATGTGTATATAAGTGTGTACTGCTGAATCAACATGCTGATCGGGATTTTCAGTTGTTGGTAAAATCGTTAATGATATTGCATCAGGAGAAATTTTCTGCAGTGTGTGCCCAGCCTCAGACATATAGTCATCAGATTTTAACATACTGATGGTTTATTAAAAAAGGAATATAGTCATAACTTAGATCAAAAGTTAGTAAGAAACAACCATATAACACTGATGCATATTAACCAACGGTAAAACCATACTTGCCCACTCTCCCAGAATTTCTGGGGGTCTTTAAAAAACTGAGCTAATATTCTTTCCACCAGTTAACCAAACCTACCTACCTGACATCTCCTGACATCTCTATTTTTGCTGACAACATGACAGTAAACCCTACATCTAACACATCCAAGTACCTAGGTGTCATCCTTGACTCAGAACTGTCCTTTGTTTTCTCTATATCCAATATGTAACCAAATCTTGTTACATACATCTAAGAAATATCTGAAAAAACTTTAATTCCTGCATTCATAATCTACCACATTGACTGTTGTAATTCCCTTTCTATTTGTCTTTGCATAACCAGACTTTCACCCCCACAATCTATCTTAAATGCTGTGGTTAGGCTAATTTTCCTCACAAAACATTATTTTACAGCTATTCATCTCCGCCAGTCACTACACTGTTTGTCTGTACTAAATCTAAGATAAAATACTCCTATCTACAAAGCCAATAATCAGACTGTACCAGCAAACATATCTTCACTCTTCTCAGAATCCTTATGTGGCAGGCAAGGATAAATGGTAACAAGCTCATGTTGAGGCTGGCGGCAGGCAAAAGTAGTCAGAAGGAGCAGGGTCAATAACAAGCAGACTTCAAAACAAAACAGAGCATGAACATCCGGGCAAGCTAACGCTATTACAGGCAATGAGTGAATGATACTGACAGTCTAATAAATCTACCGGTAACCAATCAAAACAGCAGATCAGTCCAGCCCTCATAGGACTGATTATGAATGTCTGGCAACTGAATCAGAGAAATGTCAAGGCAACCAATGTAAACAGTTTAAACAGTTTAATACATAGTGGAAAACCTGAGGCTGCCAATGTTCCTATCCCAGCCTCTGTCCATAATCATGACAGTGCACTCCCCTTGAGAAGAGGTCACATGACCCCTACAATGAGTTTTTTTCGAGGAATTGTGTATGCAGGGCTCTTTTAAGCCTTCTGTGTGTATATACTTGTGTTTAACTCATGACCATTTCTTTGGACCATTCCTCTTACAGAGTACAAGGTATTGTAAATTTCCCATGGACCACCTACAATTCAATATACTTTCAATTTGTGCTATCTCTCTCCATCAATGATAATATGAGAAGGTCTGTCAGAATACCTGTTAAAACTAGAGATGCTCACTGACCCCCGTGAAGTGGTTTTGGCTTTGGATCTGGGACACATTGGCACACAGCAATGGCAGGAAAGAAAAGTTGTGCAAGATGAAATTGTCCTTGGGCTCTCGGGCTCTCCCACCCACCCTTATGTTGGATCTTAAAAAGGACATGCACACTTTAACAAACCAAGCACTTCAGCCACAAAAGTGCCAATCCTTGTGGCTATAGTGCATGGTTTGTTTGGGCCCCCACAAAACAAGGTAACAATGGCCTTAGGGCACCTAAGGTAACAGTGCTATTAATTAACTCTACTGTGGCAAGATGTTGTTGTCATCATCGGTAGCCTCATCCTCACCCTCATCAGTGTGTACATCATCCTCACACATTATTAATTCATCACTGCTGGAATCCACCGTTACAGAAGTCTCAGTATTTTCATGTATTTGGCGGAAAAGGCCTTCTTCGTTGAACTTGAAGTTCATTTTTATGAACATCATCTTTTCCACATTTTGAGGAAGTAGCCTCCTACGCTGATCGCTGACAAGGTACCCGGCTGTGCTAAAAACTCTTTCCGAGTGCACACTGGAGGGTGGGCAGCTTAGGCGGTGCTAAGCAAATTGGTACATGGGTCTCCAAATTCCTTTTTTTTCTCCCAGTATGTAAAGGGACTGTCTGATGTGTCTATTTCTATGCTGTCGTGAAAATAGTCCTCCATCATCCTTTGGATGCTGACAGTACGGCAGAGGTGTCACGTTTTTTGGGCAATTCTTTCAGACCAGACCATGGGATTAATGTATCAAGGTCCGATTTTGCAAATCCAGCTATTTTCTCGTGAGTGTTGAAACTCGCAGATGTATGAAGCTGAAATTTCATGTAAAATCGCCAGAGTTGTGCTTCTGTCAGAATCGCTATTTCCAAAATCTATAGAGATCAAATTCCCAACTGTTTGCCACTCAGGCTATACAAGTCTGAAATGTATGAAGCTGCAATTAAGCAAACGCAGGAGAGTTTGTTTTCAAACATGCTAGATACAACACGCTGCTTACTAGCAGCATGTTTTGTAAACACATCACTGTTACACTGTTCTGCAATAGAGCTGGAGCTTCGGCAGTTGTATAAACTGTAAAAAATAGATAAAAGTTTAAAAAAAAAAAGCGTGGGGTCCCCCCTCTATTCACATTAATCCTAGTGCTGCCAGACTACTGCTGGTCCTGTGAAAATCGGGGAAAAAATTTGCATGGGGTCCCCACGATTTTCACGGAACCAGCACTAGACAAACCAGCCGGGGTGGGTGGCACTATAGCAGGGGGACACGCGGCAAGGTTCCCCCTGCCATAATGACAAACCAATCCCAGGCTGTTCAGCGCTGGGCTGGGCTCCCTAGAGAGTGGTGTCCGCCAAAAAAAAACGAGCGCCCCCTCTAGGAAATACCAATTCAGTGCTGAAAGCACTAGGGCTCTTCCTACACCCCTGGGCGGTTAATCACCAGCTACATTTGTACTGTTCATACACAAATCTGCAGAAATGCTGAAAGGGGCCTTCTTTATGGCTACACTATCAGAAAGGTCAGGCTTACACATAACACACATGGATAGATTCTCCTCAGGGATATGTGTCATTTCTGAATCTGAACATACATTTTCCTCTAATGCCTTACTGTTTTATTCCAGCTCGGCTTTTACACGTAAAAGTATTTGGACACTACTTTTGGAGTCAGAATGACAAGCTCTTGCTTTGTCATGACTGAACTTACAAGAAGATACCTCAGTGACAGTTCCAGAACTAGCACTCATAGAGAAAGGCAAAGGCCTCATTCTTTCCTTGCCACTGCGTGAGTAGAATGCAATGTTGGCAATTTTGTTTTTTTCTGCAGATAATTACTTTGCCTGGATTACTGTTAGGAACTCCAGCAGCCAATACCACAGAACCCGGAGTCTGCTCCGAAGGTCTAGTTTTCACTGTTGCCCCTAGTGGTGGGGACAGACTTGGCTGCAGACAAACGGAGGGTCGTGAGATGGGTACTGGCTGCGGAGAACCCAGGAATGAGGAGTAATGGCAGGCAGCGAATCCGGTAAAGGAGCCAAGGTCAGGGGTCACTTGCAGAGAATAGTCAAAAACACGCCAAAGGTCACGGGCAGGTCAGCAGAATCCGAAGTGCAGGCCAAAAGATCAGGGACAAAGGCAAGAAGGCAAAATCCAGTAAGCAGGCAAATAGTCAAAACAGCAATCCAGCAGAAACAGTGAGCAGGTCAGCACTAGTGCACTACACAGACGCTATAACTGGCAGGGAGGCTAAGGCCTCCATGCCTTAAGTACTTCATGTGGCCAATCAGAGCCCAGCTCTGATACAATCACTGCCCATAAGCTACTCCTAAATAATTGCTAATTAGGGACGCATCGCTGAGGCAGAAGCGTCCGACCGTGAAAGTGACGTCCTGGTCATCAAGGTGACGGCCGGGACGCAGGGCAAAACAGGAAGTGAGCCGCGGCAGCTGTAAGTACCGCCGCGGCTCGTGAGAGTACCACCCCTTGAGGAGGGGTTAGGAAACCCAGACTGCCTGGTTTTCTGGGAATTTGCTTGAAGAATTTTTTAATGAGTCTGTCCACATGAAGGCAGTTTCTTGGAATCCAGGCACGTTCTTCCAAACCACGGCCCTTCCATTGGACTAGAAAGTGAATTTGCCCCTGGACTTTCTTGGAATCCAGTATTTTTTGTACCACAAATTCTCGATGTCCTTCTACATTTACCGAATGAGGCCTCTGAGGGTGGACCCGACTGAATTTACTAGAAAACATTACAGGTTTGAGTAAGGAGCAGTGGAATGTATTTGGAATCTTTAGGGAGCGTGGGAGCTTCAACCTAAATGCCACTGGATTCACTTGTTTGATAATGAAAAAAGGACCAATAAACCTAGGACACAGTTTTTTACATGGTTGCCTGAGTCTGATATTCCGGGTAGAGAGCCACACCTTCTGCCCAACTTGGAAAGAACAGCTCCTATGGTGTTGGTCCAAAAAAAAATTTGATCGAAATGAGGCTTGTTCTAAGGCAGCATGAACTTTTTTCCAAATGCTCTTCAGTGCAGTAGCTGTGGAATGTATGTCAGGAAGCCCAGAAGAATTAAGAACAGCCAGGGAGTTAGATCTGGGAAGAAATCCGAGATTACAGTAAAATGGTGAAACACAAGTGGAGGAATGGCAGGAATTGTTGTATGCAAATTCCGCCCAGGGTAATAATGCTGACCAGTTGTTGTGAAACTCAGAAGTATATAGACGTAAGAATTGTTCCAGGGACTGATTGACCCTCTCAGTTTGTCCATTAGATTTCGGATAATATGCTGAGGAGAGGCTGATATTTGTTCCAAGGAGAGAACAAAAGGATCTCCAGAATTGAGCCACAAACTGAGAACCACGGTCAGAAGCCATGGAGTTGGAAAATATGTTGAACAAAAAGTGAGGCCAAGGTCTGTGCACTAGGGAGTCTGGTTAGAGGTATGAAATGAGCCATTTTACTGAAGCGGTCAACCACTACCCAAATAGTATTGTAGCCCGCTGAGACAGGAAGCTCCACAACGAAATCCATTGACAAGTGTGTCCACGGTCTAGAAGGGACAGACAAGGGCATAAGCTGACCGTAAGGACGATTCCTAGGAGTCTTGTTCCTGGCACAGATTTCACAGGACATAACATAATCTTGGACATCAGAAGACATGGTTGGCCACCAAACAGAATGTGAAAGATGCTCAGTAGTTTTCAAGATACCTGGGTGTCCAGTAGTTCTATGATCATGAGCTTCCGTGAGGACGGCCTTTAGGAGGTGAACCGGAACGAATAAGCGATTCGCAGGTGTTCCAGTGGGGGCCAATTTTTGGAATCTTTGAAGAATTGAAGTCAAATCCTGAGCTAAACCGGCATGAATGATTGTAAATGGTAGAATCGGTAGTGGTTTCGGAGCTGGTGCATGATGAGAGGAAAAACTTCTGGACAAGGCATCAGCTTTAGTGTTCTTAGAACCTAGTCTGTAACTGATAGTAAAACGGAAGTGAGTAAAGAACAGACACCAACGGGCTTGCCTTGGGTTCAGTTGTTTTGCTGATTCGATATATTGAAGGCTCTTGTGGTCAGTAATGACCGAGATAACATGGACCGCCCCTTCTAGCCAATGACGCCATTCTTCAAAAGCCCATTTGATGACCAAGAGTTCTCGATTACCAACATCATAGTTTGCCTCTGCAGACGAGAATTTCCGAGAGAAGAATGCGCAAGGGAACAATCGCTGGTTAGCAAGATCCTTTTGAGAGAGTACAGCTCCTACATCAGAGGCATAGACTTCAAGAACAAAAGGTCAGGATTAGGATGCCTTAAAACAGGAGCGGAGATGAATGCCTGTTTCAAAGCCTCAAAGGAACGGATAGCTTCCGGAGACCAGTTGCCTGGATCTGCCCCTTTTTTAGTGAGGGCAATGATGGGGGCTACCAAATCAGAGAAACTTCGAATAAATCTTCGATAATAATTAGCGAAGCCCAGGAACCTTTGCACGGCTTTTAGATTAACAGGTTGCACCCAGTCAAGGATAACTTGTACTTTCTTGGGGTCCAGGGAAAAGCCGGACGAAGATATGATGTAGCCAAGGAATGATACACTTTGGACTTCAAACTCGCATTTCTCCAGCTTGGCGAACAAGTGATTATTCCGTAACTTACGGAGTACTTGTTGAACGTGGAGTCGATGTTGTGACACAGACTGCGAGTACATCAGAATATCATCCAAGTATACCACTACAAACTGATCAAGGAACTCCCGAAGAACATCATTAATAAGGTCCTGAAACACTGCTGGTGCGTTACAGAGACCAAACGGCATAACTAGATACTCATAGTGGCCGGACTGGGTATTAAAAGCCGTTTTCCACTCATCTCCTTCCCGGATGCGGATGAGATTGTATGCCCCGCGGAGGTCAATCTTAGTAAAGATGGTAGCACCTCTGAGTTGGTCAAACAGGACCGAGATGAGAGGAAGAGGATACGTATTTTTGATAGTGATCTTGTTAAGGCCTCTAAAGTCTATGCAGGGACGGAGACCGCTATCCTTCTTGGAAACAAAGAAGCAACCAGCTCCCACCGGGGATTTTGAAGGCCTAATGAAGCCTTTCTGAAGGTTTTCTTTGACATAATCATTCATGGCTTGGGTCTCAGGACCGGAGAGGGAATATAACCTCCCTTTAGGTAATTTAGCGCCCGGGATTAATTCGATGGCACAATCGTATTCCCTATGCAGAGGGAGGGTGTCGGCTGCCTTCTTAGAGAAGATGTTTCATAATTCTTGGTATTGCGGAGGTAGTAGCGGTGCGACAGGTTGTAAGGTCCGAAGAGACAACTTCAAACAAGTCTGTGAGCAAGGAGACCTCCACTGGGTAATCTCCCCTTGTGTCCAATCAATTACTGGATTATGTAGTTGCAGCCAGGGATGTCCTAAAATCACTGGTACCCATGGACAGTTAATCACGTAGAAGGTCAGAAATTCTGAATGGAGGGTTCTCACCATAAGATGTAATGGTGGAGTTTCATACAGGAACTTGCCACCTGGAAGAGATTCTTCATCTAGACCACATACCGTGATAACTGGATTGATACTGCGGAGAGGAATTCCAGTAGACTTAGCGAAATCCATATCAAGAAAGTTCCCGGCGGCACCGCTATCAATAAAAGCTGAAATGTTATCGGAACGAGCCCCACAGGTGGTGTGGGCAGGTACCAAAAAGGCATTTTAGAGGAGATGATCTGCAGACCTAGGTGAACCCCCTCTTTATCTCCTAGGCCAAATCTTTTCCCGACTTGGCGGGACAGGAACGAGAGAAATGTCCCTTGGCACCACAGTAGAGACACAAGCCAAGAGTCTGCCTTCTGGCCTTTTCCTCTGCTGAGAGGTGATACGCTCCTAGTTGCATCGGTTCTTCTAGATCCAACGATGTTGAGGTGAATACTGGTGGTAAACCAGACGGCGTCTCTCTCTCCGCCTTCTTTTCCCTGATTCGCCAATCGATTTTAATGGCGAGTTGCATGAGATCTTCCAACGATGTTGGCGAAGGATACTGAACCAATGCATCCTTGATCTGCTCTGAGAGACCCAAACGGAGTTGGCTGCGCAAAGCAGGATCATTCCACTTGCTGTCGGTGGACCAACGTCTGAATTCGGCACAGAATTCTTCAGCAGAGCGCTGGCCCTGTTTTAAAGCCCGGAGATGAGCCTCGGCCGAGGCCACTTTATCATGATCATCATATAGTAGGCCTAAAGCGTTAAAGAACGCATCGACGTAAGCATCCGCCTGCTATCATTGTACCCTCTGGTTTGACAATGTTACATAGTTAATGTATTTGCATTATGTGACCCCATCTTACTGATTCACTCTAGTCTGTCACCTCCCCCTCCCCGCACCCACACACATGGACCCACTGGGTAGCAGATACCCGCCTCCCTCCCCCCCCGTCAGCCATTTACCTTTCGTCCTCTCGATTGGTAAGTCCTAGCCACTTCCCCCATAGAGCTTGGTTGCTCTCATCTGGTCCCCGGGTACCTAGGGTACCGCTCCTTCTGTCCCACCAGCACCCTGGACGGGCGTCCTGCACCACACCCGTCCTCCTACCCCCACTTTCCCGTCACACCTACAATGTTTCCCCAACCATGGCCGTCTTTAGTATCTACCCCTCCAGCAAATCAAAACTACAACTCACTATATATATTTTCTCCTCCTGACTCCTCCCCTTTGACTTTCTCATGACGCTCCGTCTGATATCTTTTAATGTTAAAGGTCTTAACTCTCCCCAAAAAAGGGGCAAACTTTACGCTTCTTTACAGGCCCTTAAGGGCGACCTAGTATTCCTACAGGAGACCCATTTTATTAAGCACTTGCACCCGGAACTTAAATCCCAAAAATTCCCCCTTTCTTATCATGCCTGTAACTCTGCCAAGAAGAGATGCGGGGTGGCAATCCTTTTCTCGCGTAATCTTGTCTTTGATCTCGCAGACACGCACAGAGACAAAGAAGGTAGATATCTTATCCTGGTGGGTAAATTGAACAACCTCCCGTGCACGCTAGTGAATATTTATGCCCCGAACCAAGACCAGCACAAATTCTTTAAACGCCTAGGAGTTACACTTTCTCAGGTTTGTAGGGGAGAACTGATAGTAGGAGGAGACTTTAATGCGGTCCTTACATCCCATCTGGATAGATCTGCCCCCTCAGCTGCTCTTTCCGACGGAAGGGATAGGAGGAACTCCAGGGCCTTGCAAGATTTCATGAAATTGCATAATCTGTACGATACTTGGAGAATCTCTGACCCTTTGGCCCGAGATTATTCTTTCTATTCCTCAGTCCAAAACACCTATTCCCGAATCGACATGGTCCTGCTCAGCCACGACCTGACCCTTAAACTCACTAACTCTATTATCCACTCAATTACATGGTCTGACCATGCCCCAATTTCGGCGGACCTCTCCTCCCTAGTTTCTTGCTCCTCCACCTTCTCCTGGAGACTCAACGAGTCCCTTCTCCACGACAAAAACACAGTAGCTCATATTAAATCCCTAATATCCGAATATTTTGAAACAAACGAGTCTCCTGATATCTCACCCTCTACTCTCTGGAATGCTCATAAGGCGGTCATTAGAGGTCACCTAATGGCTTCGGCAGCGAATGCCAAAAGGGCTAAAGCGGCCGAAACTATGCCTCTATCCACGGCCCTCCACCAGTTGGAGGAACAACATAAATCTTATCCTGACCCTGCTTTATTCGAACAGATGGCTTCTGTGAGGGGGGAACTTAACCTGCTTCTCTCCCACCGAGAGGCCAACAAGCTGAAATTGCTGAACCAACGCTTTTACGAAAAGGGTGATAAGGCAGATAAGCTCTTGGCCACTCGGCTGCGGACCAAAGTCTTGGCCCATAATCTTATGGCTATTAGGGATTCCTCCGGAGCTCTGGTCTATGACCCAAAATTAATCCGCTCAGAATTCCAGAACTATTATCTAAAACTGTATAATCTCCCTCAACCCACCAACACCTCGGCCCTATGAGAACAGGCAGAGCGTATAGATAAGTTTCTGGAAGACGCTCGCCTTCCGAAGCTTACTACCCAGGCTGCAGATCGTCTTAGTGAACCCGTCTCCTTAGAGGAGGTAGTGCAGATTATTAAGGCGCAGAAAACAGGAAAGGCACCTGGTCCTGATGGGTTTTGGCAGCCTACTATAAGAAATTTGCTGCTCTTCTGGTCCCTTAACTCACCACTCTTTTTAATTCTATTCTAAAGGGCAAACCCTGGCCTAAAGAATCTCTGGAGGCTCGTATAACCCTGATCCACAAGGAGGGTAAAGAAGTCCACAACTGTGCTAGTTATCGCCCAATATCCCTCCTTAACAACGACTTGAAACTATACGCTAAGAACCTGGCCAATCGCTTTAACACTGTACTCCCCGGGTTAGTTCACTATGATCAGGTGGGGTTTGTCCCTGGTTGGCAGGCCAGGGATAACACAAGGAGAACTATTGACCTCATTCACATACTTAACACTAGGAAGACTCCCTCCATTATTTTATCCTTGGATGCCGAAAAGGCCTTCGACAGGATCTCCTGGCAGTTCATGACTCATACCCTCAAGCATTTTGTTCTGTCTGGGGATTTCCTGGCGGGGGTCCTGGCCTTGTATTCTCCTCCCTCTGCTAAGGTTATGGTTAATGGTTCTCCTTCTGATCCCGTCCCAATAAGCAACGGCACCCGCCAAGGATGCCCACTCTCCCCTTTAATTTTCGCCTTGGTCATTTAGCCTTTAGCAGCCACTATCCGAGCCTCCCCAGATATCAGAGGAGTGGAGACAGGGTCTCTGGAGAGTAAGCTCTCACTGTTTGCTGACAATATATTTCTCACGCTCCAGCAGCCAAGAATATCCTTGCCCAACCTGTTCTGCCTCCTCTCGAGGTATGGCGACCTGTCCGGGTATAAAATCAACATAACAAAATCCGAAGCCATATTTCTTAATGTCACCTCACAGGACTGCTGTGATCTCACCTCCCATTATCACTTTAGATGGCAAAGGAAAAAATTAAAATACCTGGGAGTGTATATAACCACCTCATATGAATCCCTATATCAGGAGAACTATCCAGCTCTCTTTCACAAACTCAAATCAGACATCTTCTCCTGCGAACCCTAATCATTTCGTGGCTGGGCAGGATCATCGCGGTAAAAATGACTGTTCTCCCTCAACTTCTTTACCTTTTCCAGACATTGCCTGTGAGAATACCCCTAACTTAAATATACTCTATGCAGCAACACCTTTCTAAATTTGTCTGGCGGGGCAGGTCTCCCAGGCTTCGATTGGCATTACTCAAAAAACCTAAGGGCTGCGGAGGCAGGGGCTTCCCAGACCTCAAGGCCTACTACTGGGCAGCCCAGCTTAGCTCCATAGCCTCTTCATTTGCTCCTCCGACATCTCATGCATGGGCAGACCTGGAGGCTGCATATCTCTCCATACCCGGCCTATCTGGCCTTTGGGGAGTTCCTTCTGATATTCGGAAGGCCCTAACCAAACGTTTTCCAAATCTGGAGTTTGCGTCTCGGATCTGGGAGACCTGCAAAGGCCATCTCTCTATCTTTCCTAACCCTCTGCACATTGTACCCCTGTGGCATAACCCCACCTTCCCTCCAGGAATGTCCCGACTTTCTCTCGGCTATGGACCAGGGCGGGATTCCGATTTGTGGGAAGCCTTCTTGAGCGGGGAAGGCCCATATCCTATGACGCCCTCTGCTCCAGAGTCCCTAACTTTCACCCGCCTTTCTACCAATATCTGCAGGTTCGGCACTTCCTCCTGTCACTCCTGTCGGACAATTCACCTCACTCCCCCTCCCAATTTGAATCTCTCTGCCTTTCTTCCCCTTTGCGAAGGGGTATAATCTCGTCCTTGTATAGTCTTCTACTGGGGAAATTGGTGCCTTCCGGGAACGCACATGAGAGGGAGTGGGAGAGGGATCTGGGCCCTCCCCCGGAGGAGGACTGTGGGGAAACCATCAGGCTGAACGTGGCTTCTAGTTCCATCTCCACATTAATTAAGGAAAATGCGTACAAAGTTTACTACAGGTGGTATCTCACACCTGACAGGCTTGCAAAGATGTACCAGTCAGCTTCTCCCGATTGCTGGAGAAATTGTGGTCACCGAGGCACTTTCGTGCATATCTGGTGGTCATGCCCGGTCATTTCCTCCTTCTGGGACAGGGTTTCGAGACTTCTTTCCTCCCTCCTCCAATGCGCTATTAGGAAGAACCCATGGTCCTTCCTACTCTGTTATCCTATACAGGACCTAGACACCCACTCTGCAAAACTTGCTTCACATGTCCTGGCAGCCGCTAGATGCCTGATTGCTAAATTGTGGAAACAAGCAGACCCCCCCGCATCTCTTCTCTTAGATCATATATATGGTTCATTGCCAAAATGGAAAAAATCACGTCGCTGCTGCGAGACAAAGAAGACAAATTTCATCAAATTTGGGCCTCCTGGCTTAATGCCTAGGATCCCCGTAGTTTTCTCTTCCTCAAAATAGTCTCCCTCTACACAATTCCAGATAACATCGATCCCCTTACTACTTTAAAATACTCCCATGCAGACCTGAACGCGCCCCCCTTTGAAGGTGAACATGCTTTTCTTAGTATAGCCCATGAGATGGCCATTGACCTCCCCTCCCCCTTGCCTACCCTACACCCCCTTTAATGCCCACTTCTTTTCCCTCCCGCCCCTTACCCATTACCATCTTGTTATATTGCAATACATGTTACTGTTTTGTGAGTGACATTGCTGGATATCTACTCTGCTCTGTGATTATTGTAATCAAATTGCTTGTTGTTGTATGCTTATGTCATTCATACTTTATTATACAATAAAATTTTGAGTTAAAAAAAAAAAGAACGCATCGACAGAGAGTAGTGAGGGACTTGTGGAAGGAAGGCTAAATGCCCAGGACTGGGGGTCACCTTGTAGGAGAGATATAATAATCCCGACCCGTGGTTGTTCTGACCCAGAAGAGCGAGGTCTTAGACGAAAGTAAAGCTTGCAACTTTCCTTAAAATTGCGGAACAGTGACCTTTCACCGGAGAAACGGTCTGGCAAATTCATCTTAGGTTCTGGAGTAGGTACAGACGAACCTTGTTAAGCTTGCGCAGTCCTGGAAGCCTCCTCTTGAGCCGACAACCGTTGCGACAGTGCCTGGACCATCTGAGACAGGGTTTGAATCTGTCCAGCTAGAGCTTGGGCTGGAGAGGGATTCGTCCCGCTTCCGTCCATCAATAATCCTCTCCAGCGCTTCACTGGCCGGTTATAATGTTAGGAACTCCAGCAGCCAATACCACAAAAGTCTGCTCCGAAGGTCTGGTTTTCACTGTTGCCCCTAGTGGTGGGGACAGACTTGGCTGCAGACAAACGGAGGGTCGTGAGATGGGTACTGGCTGCGGAGAACCCAGGAATGAGGAGTAATGTCAGGCAGCGAATCCGGTAAACGAGCCAAGGTCAGGGGTCACTTGCAGAGAAGAATAGTAAAAAACACGCCAAAGGGTCAGGGTCACGAGCAGGTCAGCAGAATCCGAAGTACAGGCCAAAAGATCAGGGACATAGGCAAGAAGGCAAAATCCAGTAAGCAGGCAAATAGTCAAAACAGCAATCCAGCAGAAACAGTGAGCAGGTCAGCACTTCTGACCCGGAAGTGACGTCCCGGTCGTCAAGGTGATGGCTGGGACGCAGGGCAAAACAGGAAGTGAGCAGCTTGTGACAATTACAGGTCTTTTTTTCTTGACCAAGGTAAAAAGGGGTTTTTTACATTTTTGTTTCCCTGACTTAAAAACTCTATGCACTTTAATATAGGCTTTAGAAGATGACTTAGAGGGATTACTATCAACTTGACTTGTGCCAGCAGCTTCTTGGTGCTCCTGGTCTTCTGTGTACTGCTGTGAATCCATAACACAGTACAATGTGACTGCAGATTAAGAACAACACTGCTAGCCCTATTATTTCTATTTCAATAATGACAATTAGCAATGAAGCAATGGACCTCTCCTCTTTGTGTGTTACCTATATAACACCGTAGAATGTGACTGCAGATTTAGACCAGGACTGCCAGCCCTATTATTTCTATTTCAGCAATGACAATTAGCAATGGAGCAATGGAGCTGTCCTCTTTGTGTGTTACCTATATAACACCGTACAATGTGACTGCAGATTTAAACCAAGAGTGCCTGCCCTATAATTTCTATTTCAGCAATGACAATTAGCAATGGAGCTGTACTGTTTGCTTGTTAGCTATATAACACCGTACAATTTGACTACAGATTTAGACCAAGACTGCCAGCCCTATTATTTCTATTTCAGCAATGACAAGTAGCAGTGGAGCAACGGAGCTGTGCTATTGGTGTGTTAGCTAGATAACACAGTAAAATGTGACTGCAGATTAGAAGACCAAGACTGCCAGCCCTATTACTTCTATTTCAGCAATGAAAATTAGTAATGGAGCTCTCCTGAATGTCACTGGAGAGTTTGAAGAACACTGCTACCCATCCTCTTTCTTTTCTAGCTATGACACTGCCCAACTGCACTAGAGAGTGCCAAGAACCGGGCTACCCCTTCTATGTCCCTCTGTGAAATGATGCTGGTTCGCCGTGGAGGGCGGTACTTATAGAATACAAAACTTGCAAGATCAACAATGATGTTTTGCCTCATATTCAATTTCGATGTCGTGCGAAAGTACCTAGCAGGCTCGGCTCGGTACTCAAATCTGCTAAGTTCAGGTGTGTTCGGTTCTCGGGGAAGCGAGTCTGAGCATCTATACTATTAATAGATAATACATAGTTGCCTCTTTGAAACTGTATAAGATTACCTTAATTAATAATTGTTGGGTCATATATATTTGGGTGGAATGTGTATATAATACAGATCTGAAAAAACTTTTTCAGAAACCTAGGAGCCATTATTATTCTTATATGGCCCAAGTTACTATAATATTATGCTCAATTTACCAGAGTCAGTGTCCACACAGCCTACCAGCTTGTGCCCCTACTATATGTCAGCACTAGTGTTCTCACATAACAGCCAGCGACCTCACAGTATACCAACTCTAATGCTACCACAGTATACCATCACTAGATCCTCCACATATTAGCCAATACCCCCACAGCACCCACAGTAAAGCAGCCCCAGTGCCCTCACAAAATACTAGCCACACTGACCCTATAGTATACAGTTAGAGTGACCTTACAGCATACCAGCACCAGTGACCCCACATGTCCCCAAATGCCAGCCAGTGCACACAGCCATGCACTAGTTGATGCGCTTACTTACAGGGAGCAAGTAAATGCTCATATATGCTTCAGCACTAAAAGGTTAGTCAGCAATACACCAACTGGTCTCATAGACAAAGTCAGTGCATTATTACATTATATATAGTATCTGCTTGTTAGCATCATGTGCCTTATACTGCGCCCAAATGCAAATATTTTATTGTTTTGGCGCACAATGAGATGAATTTTAAACAGTGCAGCTTTTGTATTTAGTTCAGTTGTTACCAATTTAGCAGGTGGTTGCAGCTTCTACCACTGCCAAAGAACTTGTACAAGGAGGTGTCAGACAAAACTGTTAATGGCATGTGTTTTGCAGCAAGGCAATGTGCGGAAAATGGTATTTTTAAGTGTACAATACCAATAAAAGCACTACAGTTGAGCGCTGAGATAGACCAGCAGCACTACTGAGACAGGCCCAGAGCCCCTCAGTGTGGATGGAAGGAATGCTGAACCTTGAGTAGTACTCCGATATGTACCTGTTGTAGATGTACCTAGGAGTAGTGTGCTGCAGAATGAGTTGTTTTTAAACCATGCCAAGCAGTCTGTGCCAAAAATAACTGTAATCCAAGTGTGGATTCCAATAGCCTCAGCAGTAGATATATCAATAGTGTAGTAGACCTAATAGTGTTATAATATAATAATGTTTTCACCTTTAAGTAATATGACACAGTCATAGATTGGAGCAGATAACACATGTACACACCCACTGGCAAGTCTGCTGCTGTTCCAATAGAAACTTGTAATGGGTAGCGGCTCTACAAAATGTAACTGTCAATAGGAACCAAGAGCCAAATATGAACCTGCTTAAAATATTAAATAGCCACAATGTAATTCTAATGGGATGTTGGTTAAAGGCATATGCATCTCATAGTTATTATAAGTGGATTACTATACAAATAGCCCTCTAAAAGGTACTCTTAGTTATTGTAAGCACAACTATTCCAATAAATATCTGGTCACAAAAGAGAGGTTTCTATTTGTATTTAATCTGTCAGCATCATCCTGTGTTCTGCACTGAGATCATTATTTCCTGGCTCTCATCTTCTTGCAGCAATATCTATACTTAGCATTCCCACTGCCAAATAAAGGTGACCTGTGTTGCAAGGATGACATTTTATTCTTGCTTGTCTTGTTTTATTTAAACTTTTTTGAAGAAAAGTTCATAATGTTTTTTGTTCTATACAAAGTGACATCACCCATAGTAAAAAAAACTATTTCCACGGAAAGTGCTTCTGAGCCAATGCACCTAAATCCCCAGCATTATATGTTTACAGCTATGGTATTGCAGTTTAAATACTTCAACAGATGATAAATCACAGGAGCCTGGAGACTGACACTTGATAGTGATATTTCAATTCAATTTGAAGAATAAGAGAAGTTGTACTGTGCGTTTATTAACATTTATTTATATAGTGCCAGCATGCTCCATAGTTCTTTACAGCTGGGGGCAAACACAGCAATAAAACAAGACTGGGTATTAACAGACAGACAACACAGTAATAGAGTCCTGCTCACAAGCCTACAATCTTGTTCAGTATTAACAATAGGGATATTTCTAAGAACAAAAATTCCAAAGGACAAATCTTTAAAAAGGGCCTGTGGAGACTAGGACCATTTTCCGCATGTAACGCCCCCCCTGCGGGGAAACAGGGACAGACACAACACAAAAGAACTTACCTTGAAAACGATGGTCACCTCCAGTCCGCTTCCGATATCCCAGCTGCGATCCAATCCCAGCAGATCCGCAGCCGCAACCCCTGTCACCTCCGACCACGTCCCTCTAAGAAAGAGACAGAGATTACGGCCGTGCCTACAAGGTAAGGGCTGTCCGAGAATACGGCAATGAACAAGGACACTCTCAGTCCAAGCCCACTTGCCGCCTCCTCGCTTTGCTCTTGCCAAGACGCGGGGGACTACAGGCACTTAAGACCAAGACTAATCCGAGGACTAATCCCGCCTCAAGTACCTCACACACCTGCCGGTGAGGGCCTAACCGAAAGGGGGAATCGAGCATGATACTCACCGGGACACTCCCACTTCCGATCCAGTTATCCTGCACCTTCCCGACTCCTGCGGATGACAAGAACACACAGCCTCCCTCTGCGCTCTCAGTGAGACTAAGATGGCACCCACAAAACTGGACTGACTACAACAGCGACCCGACCCTAACAACGTTCTAATGGTCGGCAACGCAACTAAGTCAAACCACTATGACTAACTAGGTGTGGTGCACTAACGGAACTACTCACTTACACTCTACGGGGAACACCAGCCGGTGTTCACGGACTAAACCGGAGGGCGGTTCCTAACCCCCTCACCCAGGTCTAACCAAGGAGACTGTCTCCTTACGATGGGGTCACCCACGAACCCTAAGGACCGGCTGCTTCAAGCCTGGCTGAGGCTCAGTGGAACAGCACACTAACCCGCGGGCCGACTGCCGCACGGAACAGCCGATCGAACTGAACCGCCCGACTGCCTGTACTCGGGTATCTCACACGTGTCCTTACGCCCAGAACCACAGGTCCACCTGCACGGAACCGGCCTTGGGGACCCTCAATGAGAACCACGGCCGCCCCTGGAACTGCCTCAAGGTGTGCTGCACTGCCACCAACTCACTCAGACACCCCCTCTGGGAACCAGTGTGACCCCGGGGACCTAAGGGACAGGAAAACTACGTGTGTTCTCCCCTGACTATGTGTATGCTGGTAACTACACTTGCCCTCACAGCACGGGTTAGCACAGAACAACACAGGAACAAGAGCCTACCTTTAATGGGGGCCTGACGTCTTGCCCCATGACACAATTACGTAGCACACCCAAAATACCGTAATTCCACAATACCCGCCGCACAGACCAGAATACAATATACAGTACTTTGTAAGCTACTTACCAGAGCACACCGCTGCTAGCCAACCAGCCGGTTGCTACAGCACCACAGGAACCTCCGCTCTACTGTACCTCCTAACTACGTGAGCTCACCTCACACAGGACCGCGCCTACACTCACGAGGCTCCCACGCCTCTATCACACCACCACCAGGACCTTCTGCCCTTCACACCATGGGCCTCTTGCCCAGTTGCACACAGAGCCTTGTGCTCTGATTAATGGGCCTCAGCCCCCTCTCTAACTCAGGGCTCTGAGCCCACTAACTAGGGCCTTGTGCCCTGCTACCTAGGGGTACTAGCCCCTGTCTACTCAGGCCTGGTGGCCTCCCTAGCTCTCTACTAGGGCCTTGTGCCCTTTATAGCTTACAGGCTACCAGCCCCTACACAGGCCCTGTGGCCTTCCTATGGCCACTAGGCCACTAACTGTCTAAGGGCCTTGTGCCCTTGTACCTGGGGCTCTCACGCCCCCTGTCTAACTAACAGGGGCTTGTCCCCTTTATCAAAAGTATTATGGCCTACTGGCCCACTAACTCGTAGGGGCCTAGTGCCCAGGTCCCTGGGCCTTGTGCCCCTAATAGACAGTCCCCACGGGCCTTGTGCCCGACCGTGGCCACGGGCCTAGTGCCCGAATTTAACGTTGAGTATACTTACCTGCTCTGCGCAGGAATCTCAGCGCTGATTGGCTCGCGTCGGCGTCAATCTTTTGAATGGCCGGGCGCGAGCCGCGATTGGCTCGCTCATCCGGCCGCTGATTGGCCAGCGGGGAAAGATGAGCCCTGATTGGCTCATCCTTCCTCCGCGCACGGGACCTGCAGGAGAGAAGCCATACTTACCGCCGCTGGAGCGCTGGACGGGTAAGTCACTTCTTTCTTCCTTCTTCACCCTCTTGCTGGGCACAGGAGCTTGGGACATCTTCTGTCCCTCCAGGGACACGACGATCGCGGGCATCTTCGCCCGCTTCTCGGGCACCGGGCACATCTTCAGCCCCTCCAGGGGCATCCTTACACGCACATTGCCTTGCTGCAAAACACATGCCATGACCGCGCCCTGCCCTCTAGTCACGCCCCTCTCCCGGACTGCACTGCCTGAAAGTAGACAAGTATGTCATAGGCATGTATAAAGACTTATCCATAGAGCTGAATGTAAATATTGGCAATCTACTGCAGGTTATATAGCTAATTAGTTATATCATACATCTTGACAAAGCTAGGCAAGATTTTAAGTGTTTCCAACACTGTCAATAAACATTACACTAAACCGTAATTTGTAAATATTTAACAGCAGTAATCCCACATAAACTCAAATAATTGCGTTTTATGTGGGTTATTTTAAGGATTAGGACCAGTTGAAGTTTTCCAATGAAAATTATCACCAACATTACGTAAAATCACTCTGTACATGGCCAGAACCAGGAGATACGTCCATGATCGCAGCCGTGTCCATTAAGGCAAAGGACGCTTACTACAGCCTAAGGGTTTGGGAAGTGAAGGGGGTGGGGAAGGGGCATTTTGCCATAGTCAATGTAGAGTAGAGGCGTGCCAAACTCAAGCAATGACATAAATTAATATTTATTTTTTTTCCTGTGCGTTCTTTTACGAATTTATGATCCATATAAGGTATTGGACATTTCCTGCAGCATCTTTTGTAGTAGAGGACAGCATGCCTGGTTTCGATTTTAACTGTGCACATATTGTGAGATCCGTGCTATGATGAATTCAGAAGTGTGAAAAGCCAAAACACGTGTGTTTAATACTAAATGCAGGGTTGTGCTCAGAGTATGTGCCTTGATTAGTCAGGCCCATAGCGTCATTTATGAAACTGTCCCACAGGTAGCGATGTAGAAAAGTAGGTGTTGTATTTAATAACTAATCAGGTGATGGCTTTAATTTACAATTGCAAATACATTAGCTGCTTTGTGCATTGCCTAAAATTATGCTGCAACATATCCTGCGATAACAGTAAACCTAACTGTACAGTATGACATTGCCACCTTGTGGCAGAAGTTGATCATGGAGAGTTTTACAGTACGGGGAGTATGTTACTGGATTATGAAATTTACCCTTTTAAATCATGTGTTGAATGTAATATTGTGCTACATTATTTTGTCAGATTCCTTAGAGATCCATTTTTGATAAATTAAAGTGGTGCTTCTATACAGCGTTTCACCTTATGTGCTTATTTAAAAAAGTGTATTATAGTGTATTTTGAAAACTAGGTTTTTTGCTGTTTTCTGGGGGTTGTGTGTGAAAATAAAACATTTAAATAAATTCATTTGATACTTATAAAAGCAATAATGTGTTTTTAATACTGCTTTTTTCAATGAAGGTTTGGAGTAAGAGCTATCATTTACGTTAGTGGAAAAATATTCAAGGTAGTGTCAAAATAACTTCAATCAGATGATTCTTTTTTTCTTTTTATTTATTTGCTATTTATTTTTATTTTAGTTATTTTTTTTTCCTTTGGAAATGTTTTGGTTTTTTTTGTTTACAAATGGCCTGTAGTAAAGGCATTACATAATTGGGAAGTCAAAAAGTCAAGTTCAATTTAAATTACAAAATAGGTTAGATAGGTATATGCCAAATAATGTAAAGAGTCTATGTTTTGATCCTTTTTAAGCAGGATACTCTTTTTTATGTTATTAGAGTGAAGAATGTAAAACAACACATAAAATAAACCACTTTTATTTTTTGTAATCAGGTGAAGCAGCTGTGTGGTGAGACAACTCCAAAATAAGAGCTATCACTCATCTGAAGACACACGAGAAGTCAAGTTTAAAGGTGGGCTGGCAAAGACTATATATATATCTAAATCTATCTATCTATCTATCTATCTATGTATCTATAATATAAATGTCTAGTGGCGTGTGTTAGTCTGTCTTTGTGTGGAAAAAATAAAACCAAGCTGCAGCGCCACCTGCTGGGCGGAGTTATACACTGACCTACTAAATTCTTAGTGTGTGTGGGGAAAAAAATTCAGAAAGGGCTGAAATTTGGTATACGAAGATGTTTTTAATTTGTTAATTTAATTTGTTAATTGTTAAAAGTGTTTATAAAGATTTTAAAAAATTATATATATATTTCTTGAAGGAGAAGTGACAGTTGGGAGTGGTTGGTGGTTGCCGGGGGTGACAGTGGGGAGTGGTTAGTGGTTGAGGGCTGGGCTATGGCCCAAATGCATGACAAGAACCTTTTTAACACCTTAAGTAGCTTGATTTGACTAGAATGCATGAGTATCATGCACGGGTTAACTTGTGTGTACATATATATATATATATATTAGAGATGGGCGGGCTTGGTTCCCCGAGAACCGAACCCACCCGAACTTTGCCTTGCAGGCTCGGTACTCTCCCGCCCGCTCGGAATCCAAATCGAGGCCGAACGTCATTGTGACGTCGTCGGATATCGGGGCTCGGTTCTCGCGATACTTAAGAATTATAAATACCTTCCTCCACAGCAACCCATCGCCATTTGACAGAGGGAGAGAGCAGGGTGTAGTCACAGGCTGATTAGAGCATGGACAGACAATACAATTCTGATTCCAATTCTGAAATCAATCGATAGAGAAGAGAGGAGGATAGAGGAGTCTTTTTTTTTGTTCAATATTTGGCACTACAAGTGCTTTGGGGTGTCCCCCATTCTTTTGCATTAATATTTCTGGCTGTCAAAAGTACTATCTGTCAGCAGACTTCAAATATAATATTTAGCACTCAGAAATGCTTTTGGGGTGTCCCCCATTCTTTTGCATTAATATTTCTGGCTGTCAAAAGTACTATCTGTCAGCAGACTTCAAATATAATATTTAGCACTCCCAAATGCTTTTGGGGTGTCCCCCATTATTTTGCATTAATATTTCTGGCTGTCAAAAGTACTATCTGTCAGCAGATTAAAAAAATTATTTGTAACACTCCAAAGTGCTTTTGGGGTGTCCCTCATTCTTTTGCATTAATATTTCTGGCTGTCAAAAGTACTATCTGTCAGCAGATTGAAAAAATTATTCGTAGCACTCCAAAGTGCTTTTGGGGTGTCCCTCATTTTTTTGCATTAATTTTTGTGGCTGTCAGAAGTCATATTTGTCAGCAGTATCTAAAACAATTTGTAGCACTACAAGTGCGTTGGGCTCATAATGGATTCAAAGCAGTCCGCATATGAGCAGAATCAGCAACCAGGTTCTGTCACCAGTCCTGATGTGTCACAAATCGTGATCTTAGCCGCACTTACCTCGTCCGCCGCTGTGATATCACGGCTACCTGGGTCCCTTCTGGTCGTCTGCAGCATTCCCTTCCCCACACCTCTGTTTGTAAACAAACACATACTGTTTGTTCTGCTGCATGGGCGCGGCCATCTTGGATGCAGTCAGGTGATCATTCCAGACCAACCAGATTCAGAAGCTGTGATCACATGAATTGATCAGCCAATAGTTGTTTGGGACATCCTATTTAAACCGGCTGCTGTGATCTGTTCATTGCCAGAACAACACACTTCTCTCCAGAGGATAGTTCTAGGCTCCAGGTTCCAGTGTTCCAGTCTGCATTACAAAGTGTAGTGTTCCAGTCTGTATTACAAAGTGCAGTGTTCCAGTCTGCATTACAAAGTGCAGTGTTCCAGTCTGCATTACAAAGTGCAGTGTTCCAGTCTGCATTACAAAGTGCAGTGTTCCAGTCTGCATTACAAAGTGCAGTGTTCCAGTCTGCATTACAAAGTGCAGTGTTCCAGTCTGCATTACAAAGTGCAGTGTTCCTGTCAGCATTTCCAGTCTGCTCATTCCCCTGCTATATTTACATTCAGCAAGAACATGAGCAGGAAGATCATCCAACCTGCTAGTTTTTGTTTCAGTCCTGCTCCAGCTAGGCCCAAGGGTCCCGAATCGGATCAAGAAATTCAGACGACCGTGACAGTTTGGTCTGGCCTAATGGATCCGCTAGGGGAACATACCCCAAGGGAGGACTCTGTCCAAATATTAGCTGAACGCATTGAGAGACAAGAAACTAACCAGGGGCAAATTTTGAGATTGCTGCAGGATGTTTCTACTCGTATGGATACCATGCAGTTATTCCGCAGTCAACCATCCCATACTCTGCCGGAGCCAGTAAGACCTGCTTCACTACCTACTTCATCTGGACTCCATCTTCCCACGCCAGCTAAATACAATGGCGATCCGAAGAATTGCCGCGGGTTTCTCAACCAGTGTAGTATACACTTTGAATTACAACCCGGAAATTTCCCTACTGCACGTACCAAAACTGCTTTCGCTACTATCAGGTCAGGCTCTGGCATGGGCATCACCGCTCTGGGAAAAATCTGACCCAATTTTATCTGATATTGATAGCTTCCTGTCTACCTTCCGCAGAATATTTGACGAGCCTGGAAGAACAACATCAGCCGCTTTAGATATTCTGCGGCTTCGGCAAAGGCAGCAGTCCGTGGGCCAATATGCCATTCAATTTCAAACACATTTTCCTCTGAGCTGTCTTGGAATAATGATGCTCTTGTTGCGGTCTTCTGGCAGGGTCTGTCTGACCACATTAAGGATGTATTAGCGTCTCGGGACTTACCTACAATGCTCGACCAATTGATTACCATCTGCAATCGGGTTGATCTTCGGTTCAGAGAGAGAGCTCTAGAAAAGGGGAAGCTGAAACACCCCAAGTTTCGCCCTACTCGACAGTTTCGTGCACCGTCTCCTTTCCCTGAAGGTCACATGCAACTAGGCAAAGCACGTCTTTCAGCCACCGAGCGAGAACGGCGACTTAGAGAGAAACTTTGCTTATACTGTGCCAGTTCCGGACATCTGCTACATCATTGTCCTCGCAAGCCAGGTAAAAACACCCTCCTAGCTGACGATGAGGAGGTGAGCCTAGGAGTGGCCCTTCGCTCCCCACAAGGCAAGGACTGTATTATCCCAGTCACCCTGAAACACGCTCAAGGCTCCCAGTACATTTCAGCCCTGCTGGATTCTGGAGCACCTGGGAATTTCATGTCTGCCAAATTAGCTGCTGAACTAGCCATTGCACTAGTGAAAATTCCAGTGACCATCTTTCTCTCTGCGGTTGACGGTAGCCGTATTCCAGGGGGTACCATTACGCATCAGACTTCTCCAGTGATGCTCCAAATAGGAGTTCTATATTCCGAGTCTCTTACCTTTTTAGTCATCCAAGAAGCCACTAGCCCTGTGGTTCTCGGGTTTCCATGGCTTCAAACGCATAACCCCCATATTGACTGGTCGACTCCACAAATCTTGGCCTGGGCTCCAACTTGTTTCGGGTCCTGTTTACAACGTGTTCTTCCACATTGCTCCACCTCTGATAAGGAAGTTTTGCCAGTTCCTTCTGCCTACCGAGAGTTCACAGACGTTTTCAGTAAGCAGGCCGCTGAGACTCTACCACCTCATCGGGATTGGGACTGTCCCATTGATCTTGTTCCGGGTAAAACCCCACTGCGTAGCAGAGTCTACCCTCTTTCTATCCCTGAGACAAAATCTATGTCTGAATATATAAAAGAGAACTTGGAAAGGGGCTTCATTCGTCCATCCTCTTCACCAGCAGGAGCCGGGTTCTTTTTTGTAAAGAAAAAGGATGGTGGATTACGTCCCTGCATCGATTACCGAGATCTCAATGACATTACCATCAAGAACCGGTATCCTCTGCCTCTCATCACAGAGTTATTTGACAGAGTCAAAGGTGCCCAAATATTTACAAAGTTGGATCTCCGCAGGGCTTACAATTTGATTCGCATCAGGCGTGGCGACGAATTGGAAAACCGCCTTTAGCACCAGGGATGGGCACTACGAATATCTTGTCATGCCATTCGGTCTGAGCAATGCCCCAGCAGTTTTTCAGAATTTCATAAACAAAATCTTTCGGGACTTACTATACTATACTATTGTGGTATATTTGGACGATATCCTCGTTTTCTCCTCTGATATCCAGTCCCATCGCAGACATGTTAAAGAGGTCCTCAGCTGTCTCAGAAGGAATAAACTGTATTGCAAGCTGGAAAAAGGCACCTTCGAAGTTGAATCCATTCCATTCTTAGGATATATCATCTCGGGGACTGGTCTCCGTATGGACCCAGAGAAGGTGCAAGCTATTCTTAACTGGCCTCAACCATCTACACTAAAGGCAGTACAGCGATTTCTGGGATTCGCTAACTATTATCGAAAATTTATTCATGGCTACTCTACTGTGGTAGCACCACTCACTGCCCTCACCAGGAAAGGAGCTAATCCTGCCAAGTGGTCTGAAGAAGCCCAAACTGCTTTTCAACTTCTGAAACAAGCATTTATTTCTGCTCCCATACTCAGGCAACCAGATTTAACCTGTCCATTCTACTTGGAAGTTGATGCCTCATCTGTCGGAGTAGAGGCAGTTCTCTCCCAAAAACCAGCTGATGAGCAATGGCACCACTGCGGGTTCTTCTCCCGAAAATTTTTACCAGCTGAACGAAATTATGCCATAGGGGACAAAGAACTGCCATCAAATTGGCGCTTGAAGAGTGGAGGCATTTACTTGAGGAAGCTTGTTATCCTGTCACAATATACACAGATCACAAGAATCTGCTCTACCTTAAAACTGCACAGTGCATGAACCCTTCTCTCGATTCGATATCCATGTCACCTTCCGTCCCGGTTCCAAAAATCGCAAGGCCGATGCTCTGTCACGTTCTATGGTGAAAGAGGAAGAGTCCATCACTGTGGATCCACGGCCTATTATCAGCCCACTCAGCATCGCAGTCAGTAGACCCGACAATACACCTCCCCAGGGGAAAACCTTTGTTCCTGAGAACCTGCGTAAAAAATTGCTCAAATGGGCACATTTTTCCAGATTTGCCGGTCATGCTGGCATCCGCAAAACTCAATCCTTCATATCGAAAAGCTACTGGTGGCCTACGCTTCATCAGGATGTTCAGCAATTTGTTTCCGCATGTGGCAGCTGTGCCCAACATAAAAGTTCAAGACAATCGTCAGCTGGCCAACTGTTGCCTCTGCCTATTCCCACCAAACCCTGGACCCATATTTCTATGGACTTTGTTTCCGATTTGCCCAATTCTAATAATTTCAATACCATCTGGGTCATCGTTGACCGATTCTCTAAAATGGCGCATTTTGTTCCTCTCCGTGGCCTCCCATCAGCACCTATCCTGGCTCAGCAATTTATAAAGGAGATCTTCCGTTTGCATGGGTGTCCTGAAGAAATCGTTTCAGATAGAGGAGTTCAGTTTGTGGCAAGATTCTGGAAATCCTTGTGCCAAGCACTACAGATCAAACTAAACTTCTCTTCGGCCTATCATCCCCAATCCAACGGGCAAACGGAAAGAGTTAATCAGGACCTAGAAACATTTCTCCGTTTGTACATATCCTCTTCTCAAGACGACTGGGTAGATCTGCTTCCTTGGGCAGAATTTGCTCATAATAATTATTATCACGAATAATCTGCTTCCACTTCATTTCTTATGGTCTATGGCCTACACCCCAGGGTACCCTTGTTTACTCCACTCCCTACAGCCTCAGTACCTGCCTCTGAAATTTTCCTAAAGAATCTTGCAGGCCACTGGCGCCAGGTACGGGAATCTCTACTTAAAGCATCCCAAGGTTGAAAAAGAGGGATAGGCTGCGCTTCCTCCAAATATATGAAGCAGCCAAATGCGAACCTGAGAGTGTATGGGGGACCGCTAAACTCCCAACAATGTTAGATACGTATAAAAATAGTCAGGTTCTGGGCGCTTGTAAAGGAAAGATATATCAATTTAATATGGATAGGTCCACAATACGCTCCGGTCGGAACGAGACAGCTTAGATGTGTTAAACAATAAACATGCATCAATTGACACTGCCGAAAACAATGATAATGGTAAAAAACACTACAAACTCAGTGTGATTGCAAATATGGTTAGAGTGCACTTGCAAGCTACTAAAATATGAAATGACAATTGATATGAACCGCAAAAAGAAAATGTAAGGTAATATAATGTCCAGAGTTGTAAAATAAAAATGTTGGTGATGATGAAAAATGCAAGCAAAAATGAAATTGGTAGCCGTTACTCACATGAAGCAGGGATGTCTGGCTGTCTATAATGCAGACAGGCACTTAGTAGCGGTCCCAGAGTCTGTGCTGATGAGGTTAGATATAACGTTGATTTCAAAAAAGCACCCAGCAGAATGCCAATTATTAAAACAAGAACGAAGAAGAAAGTTCTTCTAGTTCCTAAAAGGAAATCCTCTCCTTCTTGTTGAAAGAAAAAATGATCCCGCTCAAATAGCGTGTGCACGCTGCGGGATATCTCCGTGTTGAGATTAAATGTATAGATATCAAAATGCCTCCAATAATGGACAGGTACCCAGCAGAATATAGGTGGTGATGATCCAAATGTAGTCCTCCTAATCCCCAACGTAGTCTCTCTCTTTCTCATAAAGTTGAGGCTAAACAGGGGAAGCGGTAGTGCCTCTGCGGATGAGCGCATACACGCTACAGGCTGGTCTCCGATGTGGATGTCTGTATATGGTAATGTAAGATGCTAGCATGCTAGTAAGTTGAATTAAACTGAGTTTTGGGACAGTCTCCAACGCGTTTCGCCCGGTGGCAATGGCCAGTGGGCTTCCTCAGGGATAGTAATGTCCAACTGGTCTTCCTAGCCAGTTTTTAAAGAGATCCGGATGTGCCAATCAGCCAAGAGGCAATAGAGTAATTAAGTAATTAGCGAATAAATATGAGTACTGGTGATTGCACAACAATCCAACAGGCATGATGGAAAAAACAAAAGAAAACAATAGTGCACTAGTTGCAAAACAAAACAAAACAAAAAAAAATAAGGGCTTGTTTGAACATATATAAAAAAATATATATAAATAGATCTGGTTGCATAAATATTAATGGGTGATGTACATGGTATATATATGAAATGAACAAAAAGAAATAAATAAATAAATATAAATAAATAAAATAAATAAAAATAAAAAATATAAAAATAAAAATAAAAATAATAATAAAAAAAATAAAAAAAAAATATAAAAAATAATAATAAAAAAAAAAAATAATTATAAAAATGAAAATAAAAATAAAAATATAAGTATAAGTATAAAAATAAAAATAAAGTGGGAATATGGTATAGCTGGCATATTATTCCCATTGTATCAATGTGTATAAGGACACATATAGTGGATACATTATGAGTGGAGAAAATAACCCAGGTCAAAATCCACATTCAATCCTTTTGGGATCAGGGTTTTAAGATTAAAAATCCATCTCGCCTCTTCTTTTGAAATGAGGGAAATGAAATCTCCACCTCTCCAAGGTTTATGAACTTTACATATTCCTAAAAACTGAAGTTTAGTGTGGTCGTGGTTATGATGTTTAAGAAAATGAGATGAAGTTTCCGGATTCTAACATGAAGTAGGGCGTACTATCCGGAAACTTCATGTTAGAATTTCAGAGCACCTTCGCAACATCGCCAATCAGTTAGATAATCATACCGTATCATCTCATTTTCTTAAACATCATAACCACGACCACACTAAACTTCAGTTTTTAGGAATATGTAAAGTTCATAAACATTGGAGAGATGGAGATTTCATTTCCCTCATTTCAAAAGAAGAGGCGAGATGGATTTTTAATCTTAAAACCCTGATCCCAAAAGGATTGAATGTGGATTTTGACCTGGGTTATTTTCTCCACTCATAATGTATCCACTATATGTGTCCTTATACACATTGATACAATGGGAATAATATGCCAGCTATACCATATTCCCACTTTATTTTTATTTTTATACTTATACTTATATTTTTATTTTTATTTTTATTTTTATAATTATCTTTATTTTATTTTTTTATTATTTTTTATATATTTTTTTATTTATTTTTTTATTATTATTTTTATATTTTCATATTTTTTATTTTTATTTTTATTTTTATATTTTTTATTTATTTTTATTTTTATTTATTTATTTATTTCTTTTTCTTCATTTCATATATATACCATGTACATCACCCATTAATATTTATGCAACCAGATCTATTTATATATATTTTTCTATATATGTTCAAACAAGCTTTTTTTTTTTTTTTTTCCGTTTTGTTTTGCAACTAGTGCACTATTGTTTTCTTTTGTTTTTTTCCATCATGCCTGTTGGATTGTTGTGCAATCACCAGTACTCATATTTATTCGCTAATTACTTAATTACTCTATTGCCTCTTGGCTGATTGGCACATCCGGATCTCTTTAAAAACTGGCTAGGAAGACCAGTTGGACATTACTATCCCTGAGGAAGCCCACTGGCCATTGCCACCGGGCGATACGCGTTGGAGACTGTCCCTCAACTCAGTTTTATTCAACTTACTAGCATGCTAGCATCTTACATTACCATATACAAACATCCACATCGGAGACCAGCCTGTAGCGTGTATGCGCTCATCCACAGCGGCACTACCGCTTCCCCTGTTTAGCCTCAACTTTATGAGAAAGAGAGAGACTACGTTTGGGGATTAGGAGGACTACATCCACATCGGAGACCAGCCTGTAGCGTGTATGCGCTTATCCGCAGTGGCACTACCGCTTTCCCTGTTTAGCCTCAACTTTATGAGAAAGAGAGAGACTACGTTGGGGATTAGGAGGACTACATTTGGATCATCACCACCTATATTCTGCTGGGTACCTGTCCATTATTGGAGGCATTTTGATATCTATACATTTAATCTCAACACGGAGATATCCCGCAGCGTGCACACGCTATTTGAGCGGGATCATTTTTTCTTTCAACAAGAAGGAGAGGATTTCCTTTTAGGAACTAGAAGAACTTTCTTCTTCGTTCTTGTTTTAATAATTGGCATTCTGCTGGGTGCTTTTTTGAAATCAACGTTATATCTAACCTCATCAGCACAGACTCTGGGACCGCTACTAAGTGCCTGTCTGCATTATAGACAGCCAGACATCCCTGCTTCATGTGAGTAACGACTACCAATTTCATTTTTGCTTGCATTTTTCATCATCACCAACATTTTTATTTTACAACTCTGGACATTATATTACCTTACATTTTCTTTTTGCGGTTCATATCAATTGTCATTTCATATTTTAATAGCTTGCAAGTGCACTCTAACCATATTTGCAATCACACTGAGTTTGTAGTGTTTTTTTACCATTATCATTGTTTTCGGCAGTGTCAATTGATGCATGTTTATTGTTTAACACATCTAAGCTGTCTCGTTCCGGCCGGAGCGTATTGTGGACCTATCCATATTAAATTGATATATCTTTCCTTTACAAGCGCCCAGAACCTGACTATTTTTAAAGCATCCCAACACTACAAAATTCAGGCCGACAAAAAGCGACGAGCCATTCCAAGCTTGAAACCTGGAGACAGAGTCTGGCTCTCTACTTGCAATCTACGCCTCAGAGTTCCATCTATGAAATTCGCTCCTCGCTTTATTGGACCGTTTAACATCTCCCGGGTCATCAATCCAGTATCCTACAAATTACATCTCCCATCTTACCTCAAGGTACCCAACTCCTTCCATATTTCATTCTTAAAACCACTGGTGCTAAATCGGTTTTATACACCCAAACTGGTTTCTCCTGAAGTGCAGACTGAACGTGGTGATGAATATGAAATTAAAGAGATCTTGGACTCTCTGTTTCGACATAAGACCTTACAATATCTAGTCGACTGGAAAGGCTATGGTCCAGAAGAGAGGGCCTGGATCAAAGCTTCTGATGTTCATGCTCCATCTCTCATCAAAAAATTTCACCGCAAGTTTCCAACTAAGCCCTAATCTAAGTGTCCAGTGGCCACTCGTAAGGGAGGGGGTACTGTCACAAATCGGGATCTTAGCCGCACTTACCTCGTCCGCCGCTGTCATATCACGGCTACCTGGGTCCCTTCTGGTCGTCTGCAGCATTCCCTTCCCCACACCTCCGTTTGTAAACAAACACATACTGCTGCATGGGCGTGGCCATCTTGGATGCAGTCAGGTGATTATTCCAGACCAACCAGATTCAGAAGCTGTGATCACATGAACTGATCAGCCAATAGTTGTTTGGGACATCCTATTTAAACCTGCTGCTGTGATCTGTTCATTGCCAGAACAACACACTTCTCTCCAGAGGATAGTTCTAGGCTCCAGGTTCCAGTCTGCACTACAAAGTGCAGTGTTCCAGTCTGCATTACAAAGTGCAGTGTTCCAGTCTGCATTACAAAGTGCAGTGTTCCAGTCTGCATTACAAAGTGCAGTGTTCCAGTCTGCATTACAAAGTGCAGTGTTCCAGTCTGCATTACAAGTGCAGTGTTCCTGTCAGCATTTCCAGACTGCTCATTCCCCTCCTATATTTACATTCAGCAAGAACATGAGCAGGAAGATCATCCAACCTGCTAGTTTTTGTTTCAGTCCTGCTCCAGCTAGGCCCAAGGGTCCCGAATCGGATCAAGAAATTCAGACGACCGTGACATGATGGTAGTGTTCCAAGTACGTCATCTGGGAAAGACGATGTCAAACTACACAGTCTTTTGAAATCAGTCAAAAAAACACACACCAAAAAAATTGTTACCGTGTTGAAGCGCAAAAGAAGTGTAACTGAGGAAAAGTTAAGTGGCGATAACATGCCATTCTATACACGCAGTGGCAAAGAGAGAATGAGGCC